>NC_137911.1:33048207-33050707 GCF_963457725.1 Sprattus sprattus | reverse complement strand
TGAGGCACACATCACAGGGAGCGTTGCCATGGGAGACTCATCAAACTGAGCGTTGCCATGGAGACACATCACATGGAGCGTTGCCATGGAAACACATCACAGGGAGCGTTGCCATTGGAGACACATCACACGGATCGTTGCCATGGGAAAAACATCACAGGAAGCTTTGCCATGGGAGACTCATCACAGGGAGTGTTGCCATGGGAGACTCATCACAGGGAGCGTTGCCATGGGAGACATATTACAGGGAGCATTGCCATGGAGACACATCACAGGGAGCGTTGCCATGGAGACACATCACACGGAGCGTTGCCATGGGAAACACCGAACACAAGTGCCGATGGACTCCTATCCCATGATCCTCTGGTGATGACACCTTGCGCAATTTCACAAGAAAATTAAATGAATCTGAAATATTCAAGATTTCGCTACATTTATAAAATAAAATAAATGACTCATTTGTCTCTGACCAGTAGAGGGAGCGTGTCTCCAGTGAGGTCATCAGGGTGACCTTAAACCCCTGACTCAGTAGTATAAACCAGCAAGAAGGGAACCCCTTTCAGACAGAGGACAAAACACACAGTTTCTAAGGTGCTGATCCTGATGCTGGGGGGGGGGGGGGTGTCAGGTAGGCGGGGGTCCGTTGGTGTGTGTGTGTGTCTCAAGTGGGCGGGGGTCCGTTGGTGTGTGTGTGTGTCTCAAGTGGGTGGGGGTCCGTTGGTGTAGCTCAGCATGGGGTAGAATGAGCGGGCGAAGTTGTTGGTGAGAGCGCAGGAGTAGTCGTCCTCCGTGAGCGGCACCAGGCAGGTGAGGACCAGGAGGAGCAGCAGGAGGAGGTGCAGAGGGAACGCCGCCCGCAGAACACGACGCAGGAACGGACGAGATGACACAGACGCAGACGCTGACCCGGCCTTCTCACGGCTACACACACAGAACACACACACACACACACACAGAGAGACAGTTCAATAGTGGGTCAGCAGTGTATGTGTGTGTGTGTGTGTGTGTGTGTCTGCAGCTTTGCCAATGAGATGTTATCACATTCACTAACCTATAACATACTTCTCCGCTTGAGAAAAAGATATGTGTGTGTGTGTTTGTGTGTGTGTGTGTGTTTAAAAAAAACAACAACATGACTGCACCGGTGTGCGCACG
The DNA here is from genome assembly GCF_963457725.1 of Sprattus sprattus. Classification (NCBI taxonomy): domain Eukaryota; kingdom Metazoa; phylum Chordata; class Actinopteri; order Clupeiformes; family Clupeidae; genus Sprattus; species Sprattus sprattus. Next base: position 33,049,552 of record NC_137911.1, on the reverse strand, counting down.
ACACACACACACACACACACACACACACACACACACACACACACACACACACACACACACACACACACACACACTCACATGCACACACGCACACAGGAAAACATACAAGTTTAAACCACATCAATATCATACCGTACCTAACACTTTCAGCTTGTCTTCTTCCAAATGCACTCTCTCCTGACCCCACCTACACACACACACACACACACACACACACACACACACACACACACACACACACACACACACACACAAGGAAATTCAGCGAAAACAGTCAGCAAATATTCTAAACAACTCATTGGTGTCATAAGTGCAACTTACTCACAACTTCCTGCAGTAAGCACACTTCAAAGCGCCTCACAGAATAACTCTCATTCTGCCTTGAGTAGCTTGTATGTGTGAGTGTGTGTGTTTACTGAAGGTGTAGTGTGATAGAGGCCATTCGTTCAACCCGGTGTCTGTCTGTCTGTGTGTGTGTGTGTGTGTGTGTGTGTGTGTGTGTGTGTGTGTGTGTGATAGAGGGCACTGTGTTCACATTTAAAAGTAGAGTTTTGAGTGTTTTGGTGGAGTTGTGGTCGGGTTGAATGTAAGCATTGTGAGAGTTTGGGTCACTTGTAGATTAGTGAACAGCCAGGCTGTGGAAGGGGTCACTGGCGCTCTGGTACCACTAGGGGTCACTGACGCTCTGGTACCACTAGGGGTCACTGGCGCTCTAGTACCACTAGGGGTCACTGGTGCTCTGGTACCACTAGAGGTCACTGGCGCTCTGGTACCACTAGGGGTCACTGACGCTCTGGTACCACTAGGGGTCACTGGCGCTCTGGTACCACTAGGGGTCACTGGCGCTCTGGTACCACTAGGGGTCACTGGCGCTCTGGTACAACTAGGGGTCACTGACGCTCTGGTACCACTAGGGGTAACTGGCGCTCTGGTACCACTAGGGGTCACTGGCGCTCTGGTACCACTAGGGGTCACTGGCGCTCTGGTACCACTAGGGGTCACTGGCGCCCTGGTACCACTAGAGGGTGCTGTGCTGTGCTGTGCTGTGCTAGGGGTCACTGACGCTCTGGTACCACTAGAGGGTCACTGACGCTCTGGTACCACTAGAGGGTGCTGTGCTGTGCTGTGCTCACCTTGTGTGTGTGCTGGGGGGACGCCCCTCTTGTCTGGTCCTGGTCACTGGGGTCCACACTGCTGCCCACCACACACGAGTCCTGCAACATCAACACCACAACCTCAGCCACTGGTGTATTTAATCTAACACAACACACACACACACACACCACAGTAGTCACATACGAACTTACTGCATTATCAAAACAACAATATTAATAAACAATATAAT
>NC_137911.1:33028207-33030707 GCF_963457725.1 Sprattus sprattus | reverse complement strand
CTTCTGCTAACACGCCCCCCTACTCCTCCTCCCTCTCTCTCTATCTCTCTCTCCCTCTCCCTCTTCCTCTCTCCCCTTCTCTCTCCCTCTCTCTCTCTCTCTTCCTCTCCCTCTTCCTCTCACTCCTTCTCTCTCCCTCTCTCTCTCTCACACACACAGGTTGTACATGCAGGTGTTTATGTGCTTACTTGCGTGCGTGCATGTGTGTGTGTGTGTGTGTGTTTGTGTGCGTGTGTGTGTGTGTGTGTGTGTGTGTGTGTGTGTGTGTGTGTGTGTTTCATGCACCCACATGGAACTAGGAAAATACCATCAATACCTGGGAGGGATGGGATTAATGTCAGGGGCTAAGCTTGTTAAAGTATAATCAAGAGCGTGTGTGTGTGTGTGTGTGTGTGTGTGTGTGTGTGTACGGATTACAGCAAGGCTAACCCTAAAGTCCCAACAGGTGGGTGAGCCGTACGATGCAGCAATGACCCAGTAACCCAATAAACACACACACACTCACACACACACACACACACACACTCACACACACATGACCCAGTAACTTCATCTTGTTCCAAGGGGACAGATCTGCTGCTGAGGAAGAGCAAACCAACACACACACACACACACACACACACACACACATATCCCAACGTAACTTGCTTCCTTGTAGTTGTCCATCGAGGCCGATGATGATGTCCACTTCTGACTCTCAATGGTGAGTTTTCTGGTGTCTGTATATTCCTATCCTGGATCCACAGGTCTTGTCGCAGGTGGGACATGAGTATGTAGTAGTGGTACTGGCAACCTTGGTTGTGTTTCTTTTCAGCAGCCAAGCCCTCCAGGTCTCCAGGTCTGATTTTAAACTTCTTTAGCGCTGTTTTTATTTGGTCTGTATAGCGCTTTTCTGCCCTCCAGCAGAGCATTTGCCTTGGGCGAGTTGGCCATACAGCACTCTGTGAGCGGCCGATTGAGGGGCATCCTTATAACGTGCCCCAGCCATCGTAGCTGGTGATGGTGGTGATGGTGGCCTCAATGCTCTGGAGACAGCGGATGTGAAAATGCTCCAGGGACTTCACATGGCGGCTGTAAGTGACCCAGTCTTGACAATGTAACACACACACACAAAAATCCCAACGCAACACACACACATATATCCCAACGTAACACACACACATATCCCAACGTAACACACACACACACACACACAGCCTGAGACAGGCCAGTGGACTAACTAAAGCAGAACCTTCACTGCATCACACACACACACACACACACACACACACACACACACACCAGTGTTTCCGTTGTCCGGTAATTGCCGGTCTTTGTCCGGAAAAACTTTTAAATGTCCGAAAACATTAGAGCTCACCAGTAAAATTGTCTGATTGGAATTTCTTAAAAATCCCTTCTTGCAAACACAATCTGAATTTGACAACAATCCTAATATTAAGGCCTATAAAGCAAACGTGCACTGCCCTTATTATGTTTTAAAGGATCAGGCTAATCTGCCGTTAGAAAGTTATTAAACAACACGCATATGCTGCATTTTAAAGGAGCGAACTGAGTGAGAAGGATCAAACATGGCCAAGCAGACTAGCCTTAAAAGCTTTTTTCAGAGGCCAAACGCAACTGATGAGGGTAAACCGTCTGACGAGGATGAACCTGTAATACATGCAGTGTTGCGTCTGAACGCGTTTCATTTCATTATACTGTCTATGCCCGTGCATGAGCGCGCCGAATTTGTGTAGGAGCCGAGAGCGGTATTGCAGACAGATAGAGATTTAGAAAAATTATAGCTCGCAGCATATTGAAAAAAAAAGTTATTTTTTTGGAGCTGTGAACGTAGTTCAACATTTTTACTATGAACTGAACTATTTCATGTAGAAAGTGAACTTTCCAAACACTAAATACGTGAAACCCTAGATGTTCAAACAGCTTCACCAGAGAAAAAGCCAAAATGTTGGGCGTTTATGTCGTTATGGAGTTCCGGTGCAAGGTAATTGATAGTCACAGTAAAATGTTCTGTTAGCACTGCGAAAAGGCAGGACGACGCAACGGATTCACAAGAGGGTCGAATAATTTTTGAATCTCTGCTGTCATTGAACATAGTCAGAGCAAATACCATGTTGGGGCGCTCAATTTAACGCCACAGCAGGTTACGTTTAAAGGCCACTTTTGACGCGCATCAGATATTAATGTTTTTTTCCATTGTAAACTTAGGCAAATAAACATGTTGCATTCTAAACTACCTGATTATGTTATTATTTAAGCTACGCATGCCGTCAGTTTTCTTCAATACGCTAATTTAGAAGCAGAAATAGATATTTGGCCGGCTTATCCTTAAAATGTCTGTATTGACCGGCAACATTTTTCTCTAGCGGAACCTCTGACACACACACCCACACACACACACACACACACACACACACACACAACCACACACACACACACACACACACACACACACACACACACACACTTTGAAAGACAACTCCATTTCACACCCTGTTGT
>NC_137911.1:33015707-33018207 GCF_963457725.1 Sprattus sprattus | reverse complement strand
CTAAGCAAATACTAAAAACTTTAAATAAAATATTCTTATTAAGCCCATACTGAAAACTTAAAAATAGAGTACACTTAATTAGCTCATACTAATACCTAAAATTTGTAGTATACTTAATTATCCTATACTAATAAACTGATATATATAGTGAAATGTGGTGATGTAGGCCTACATTGTATAATTAATCTGTGTTTTTCTATCTGGGATTGCGCTTTATTTTGTGATCTCACCATCAGGCATTGACGATTTGCGTGTCTTAAAACTGTGAATGAATACTGTAAAGACTCTCCTTTAAAGGCCGAGACTCCTTCAATACTGTATGTCCTTTAGAGTTCAAGACTCCTTCAATACTGTATGTCCTTTAGAGGCCAAGACTCCTTCAATACTGTATGTCGGGTCCTTTAGAGGCCAAGACTCCTTCAATACTGTATGTCCTTTAGAGGCCAAGACTCCTTCAATACTGTATGTCCTTTAGAGGCCAAGACTCCTTCAATACTGTATGTCGGGTCCTTTAGAGGCCAAGACTCCTTCAATACTGTATATCAGGTCCTTTAGAGGCCAAGACTCCTTCAATACTGTATGTCCTTTAGAGGCCAAGACTCCTTCAATACTGTATGTCCTTCAGAGGCCAAGACTCCTTCAATACTGTATGTCCTTTAGAGGCCAAGACTCCTTCAATACTGTATTTCGGGTCCTTCAGAGGCCAAGACTCCTTCCATACAGTATTGAAGGATTGTGGGTGCTTTAAGAACGCAGAGGATTGTGGGTGCTTTTAGAACACAGAGGATTGTGGATGATTTAAGAACGCAGAGGATTGTGGGTGCTTTAAGAACGCAAAGGATTGTGGGTGCTTTCAGAACACAGAGGATTGTGGGTGATTTAAGAACGCAGAGGATTGTGGGTGCTTTAAGAACGCAAAGGATTGTGGGTACTTTAAGAACGCAGAGAACGCAAAGGATACTCCAACTCTGAACGAAGGACTTGGTCCTGGGTAGATTTACAAGGATCCTCGTTTGTCAGAATTTGATGAAGTAACATCCTTGAAACGCAGCTGTCATCTGTCCTTGACTTTTAAAAACACCCTGAAAAAACAGTCTTCTATGGCTGGCAGCCATCTTGGTCTGTTGATTTGCTTTTCACGTATCTTTCTGCCTGACACGCTTCACAGGAGGGCTTCTGTGTGTGTGTGTGTGTGTGTGTATATTTCTGACTGACACAGATAGTCTTGGAATCTTGGAACAGGAGGACCAACATTCCTTTGGCTACCCCTCGATGACACAAACCCAGAACATTTCCTACACGACAAAAACAAACATTCCTTTGATGGTTGACCTTATCTTTCCTCTGGAAGTGTGTTTGTGTTCACCTGGAGACATCACCTGGTGACCTCCTCTCTATGTGTAATGGAAGTCAATCGCGCGTAAACAAACTAAAGAACAGTCTTAAGGGCTGCAGTCTGCTGCAGTGGTGATGAATCCAGTCGTCCCCATGCCTCCAAATCTACAAATCTATAAATCTATAAGTGTGATTGTATGAACAACACCGCCCCGTACACACACAAACACACACTCACACGCTGTTATAGTGTCCCCCGCCCCGCACACACACACACACACACACACACACGCACCCTGTTTTAGTGTTCTCACCTTAACAAACTCCTCTGCCTCCTGCATCTCATCTAGGTGCTCAGGGATCGGCTGCTTCAGTCTGGTCTTCTTATCTTCCAGCTCCTGTGCGCTATCGACAAGCTGGGTCTTGCAGCTGTCCCACTTCTAAAACAGGAAAGAGAGACAATCAATGAGTTGCAGAAATTCCCAATCAATAAAATGGATCACTGATAAAGATAATGGATCACCGACCAGGAACAACACGCACAAACGAAAAATAAAGCGCTTATCAGACGGAAAACATGCTATGAAAACAGGGTCGCTGTCTGAGGAAAAAGTTTAAAACGCTGCATTCTCTTCACGGCTTGCTGTGGGCTAACGTTCTGAGTTTCTTTGGAAACGCCTTAGCTGTTAAAGTCACTTCCAAGGCTAAGCCTAGCTTGCCATCATTCAACACAATCTATGCTTTAATGCTAGGCTAGTTAGCCATCATTCAACACAATCTATGCTGTAATGCTAGGCTAGTTAGCCATCATTCAACACAATCTATGCTGTAATGCTAGGCTAGTTATCCATCATTCAACACAATCTATGCTGTAATGCTAGGCTAGTTATCCATCCTTCAACACAAACCTTGTGTAATGCTATGCTGTAATGCTAGGCTGTAATGCTATACTGAAATGCTAAGTTGTTTAACAGTATCTTGGGTCAGCCTCAGGCTACTGCTTGAAAGAGTGTGTTGATTTATATGGACATGACTTTGACTTTGGCTCTCACACACACACACACACACACACACACACACACACACACACACACACACACACACACACACACACACACACACACACACACACACACACACACACACACACACACACACACACACA
>NC_137911.1:32995707-32998207 GCF_963457725.1 Sprattus sprattus | reverse complement strand
TGAAATTGAATGCATTTAAAATTCGTGGTGGTATTTCAACGATGTCATTATTTACTATGCCAACGAGAGTCATTATAGACTTTATATGAGGCTTCCCAGCCTGTCTGTGAGGGAGAGGTGTGTGTGTGTGTGTGTGTGTGTGTGTGTGTGTGAGTGTGAGTGTGAGTTTGTCTCCACCTGCTGGACGTTCTCCTGAACTGCAGGCACCTCAGACAACAGGTCGGTCCATCTCTGCTCCAGCTGATTCAGCTTCTCCTGCAGGGCGGACACACACACCCCTGGGCCTGGAGACACACACACCCCTGGGCCTAGAGACACACACACCCCCAAGCCTGGAGACATACACACCCCTGGGCCTAGAGACACACCGCGGTGTGTGTAGGGAGTGTGTGTGAGGGAGGACAGGTCCTGTTGGTCATCGGTGGCGTCTTCGACAGGTGAGACGCTGGTGTCTGTGACTGTCCTGGTGTGTGGGTGTCCACCAGGGTGTGTGAGCTCAATGGTGTGTGTGTGTTCACCCGTGTGTGTGTGTTCACCCGTGTGTGTGTGTTCACCCGTGTGTGTGAGCTCAATGGTGTGTGTGAGCTCAATGGTGTGTGTGTGTGTGTGTTGTCGCTCCCTGAGCATGACTAGCTGGGCGCCGCTGCTGAGCACGGAGGCTTTGAGGGCGGAGCGGACCGCTAGCTCACGGGAGAACTCCTGAGAAAGAGCAGACACACACACACACACACACACACACACACACACACACACACACACACACACACACTTAAGAACACAGCAATAACATAACACACATAAGAACACATAAAATATTTATAATATAATGGAACGCTAGCCAACGTGTCATAAGCCATAAGGCAGATGCTAGCGCCAGGAGCTAGCAGCCACTGGGTTTAGCCTCCTTGCTAAAGCTCACACCTTCTAAGGCTGCGGGTTCTTTCACACAACACAGGTGCCAAATCAGACATGTTCCATGTTCCGTGTTCCATGTTCCATGTTCCATGTTCTATGTGTGTTCAGTAGCATGACACAACACAGGTTCCAAATCAGAGATCAGACATGTTCTGTGTTCCGTGTTCCGTGTTCCATGTTCCATGTGTGTTCAGTAGCATGACACACCATAGGTGCCAAATCAGACATGTTCCGTGTTCCGTGTTCTCAATTGTGTCTCACCTGGAACTGCTGCAGGAGGAGGAGGGCGTGGTCAGGGTCCTCCTCGCCCCAGGTCATGTGACTTCTCCAGGTGTCCAGACGCTCTCTTGCTCCGCCCATCCACTCCGCCAACACCACAGAGTCACTGTGGAACCTGAGGAGAAACCATCAGAACACACAGAGTCACTGTGGAACCTGAGGAGGAACCATCAGAACACACAGAGTCACTGTGGAACCTGAGGAGGAACCAACAGAACACACAGAGTCACTGTGGAACCTGAGGAGGAACCATCAGAACACACAGAGTCACTGTGGAACCTGAGGAGGAACCATCAGAACACACAGAGTCACTGTGGAACCTGAGGAGGAACCAACAGAACACACAGAGTCACTGTGGAACCTGAGGAGGAACCATCAGAACACACAGAGTCACTGTGGAACCTGAGGAGGAACCATCAGAACACACAGAATCACTGTGGAACCTGAGGAGGAACCATCAGAACACACAGAGTCACTGTGGAACCTGAGGAGGAACCATCAGAACACACAGAATCACTGTGGAACCTGAGGAGGAACCATCAGAACACACAGAGTCACTGTGGAACCTGAGGAGGAACCATCAGAACACACAGAGTCACTGTGGAACCTGAGGAGGAACCATCAGAACACACAGAGTCACTGTGGAACCTGAGGAGGAACCATCAGAACACACAGAATCACTGTGGAACCTGAGGAGGAACCATCAGAACACACAGAGTCACTGTGGAACCTGAGGAGGAACCAACAGAACCTTACTCAACGCCACAGAGTCACCGTGGAACCTGAGGAGGAACCATCAGAACATAACTCGTCCTCTCTTCATTCTCTCTCTTCATTCTCTCTCTCTTACTCCCTCTTCCTTCTCTTGTTCTCTCTATCCTCTCTTCATTCTCTCTCTTCATTCTCTCTCTCTTACTCCCTCTTCCTTCTCTTGTTCTCTCTATCCTCTCTTCATTTATCTCATTCTCTCTCTTAATTATCTCATCCTCCATATCTTCTCTTCAGTCTCTCTATCCTCTCTCCATTCTCTCTCTTTCTCTCTATCCTCTCTTCATTCTCTCTCTTTCTCTGTATCCCCTCTTCATGCTCTCTCTCTCTCTCTATCCCCTCTTCATTCTCTCTCTTTCTCTCTCTTCATTCTCTTTCTCTCCATCCTCTTCTTTCTCTCTCCTTCTCTCTATGTGTGTGTGTGTGTGTGTGTGTGCGTATGTGTGACTCACTTGTTCCATAACTTCCTGGTTGTGAGGACCGTGTTCATCCAATGATGCACCTTCTGCTGTAAGGCAGCCAATCGCAGCTGAAGCCC
>NC_137911.1:32965707-32973207 GCF_963457725.1 Sprattus sprattus | reverse complement strand
CCGACCCATCACAGACAGTATACCCACCACAGAAAACTAGACTACAGCACTGTGTGTGTGTGCGGCCTGCTGGGTTAGGCAAGAGTGCAGTTACTGAGGAGGCGTTATAGCGACCCCTAGTGGTCACCCAGAGAACAGCGCCCCTGACATGGGTCTGAGCCACAGCTGGAGGAGGCTGGTCTCTGTGTGTGTGTGTGTGTGTGTGTGTGTGTGTGTGTGTGTGAGTGTTTGTGTGTGTGGGTGTGTGTGTGTGTGTGTGTGTGTGTGTGTGTGTGTGTGTGTGTGTGTGTGGGTGTGTGGGTGTGTGGGTGTGTGTGTGTGCGGGTGTGTGTGTGTGTGTGTTTGGTGTGTGTGTGTGTGTGTGTGTGTGTGTGTGTGTGTGCTTACCAAAGCTCTGTATGTGGGGGATCCCTTAGCATACTCCTGGGGCACTTGGGGTGTGTCTGTGCTCTGGGTGTGTGTGTGTGAGAGTGTGTCTGTGCTCTGGGTGTGTGTGTGTGAGAGAGTGTCTGTGCTCTGGGTGTGTGTGTGTGAGAGTGTGTCTGTGCTCTGGGTGTGTGTGTGTGAGAGTGTGTCTGTGCTCTGGGTGTGTGTGTGTGAGAGTGTGTCTGTGCTCTGGGTGTGTGAGAGTGTGTATGCGCTTTGGGTGTGTGTGTGGGAGGGAGGGGTCCCCTGCTCAATGGAAGCCTCTGTGTGTGTGTGTGTGAGAGTGTGTCTAACGGGCGGACCTCCAGGGGCTTCTGGCTCCTGTGGAGGGGGCTCTCTGCTGGGCTCTTTACCCGCTGAAGGAGCCTCCCTACTGGGCTGATCCTCCAGCAGGGCGCCCTCGGAGCCCTCGGAGCCCTCGGAGCCTGGCACTGCCTCAGACGACACCTGTTCACCCCCGGACCCCGGGGTCAAGGAGACTGTCTCCGTGGTAACCCCTGAACCCCTGCTCTCCTGACCACCCTCTGTTACACTGCTCTTGTGCTGTGGGAGTGTGTGTGCAGGCTGTATGTGTGCTGGCTGCGTCTGGTGTGTGTGTGTGGAGTGTGTGTGTGTGGGGTGTGTGTGTGTGGGGAGTGTGTGGTGTGTGTGTGTGGAGTGTGTGTGTGTGGGGTGTGTGTGTGTGGAGTGTGTGTGTGTGGGGTGTGTGTGTGTGGGGTGTGTGTGGGTCTTCAGCCCCGCTGACTGGACCGTGGATCCCTGTGTGAACTCCTGACACACAGACAGAGACGGAGAGAGAGAGAGAGAGAGAGAGACAGAGAGAAAGAGAGACAGAGAGAGAGAGAGAGAGACGGAGAGAGAGAGAGAGAGAGAGAGAGAGAGAGAGAGAAAGACAGAGAGAGAGAGAGAGAGAGAGAGAGAGAGAGAGAGAGAGAGAGAGAGAGAGAGAGAGACAGAGAGAGAGAGACAGAGAGACAGAGAGAGAGAGAGAGACATGCCAGGGCAGGTAGACTACAGGCTGCAGTAGTACCACATCAGTGCGTTTACATGGCCAACAGAAGCAGGTGAACACCATCACAGGAGCACTTCCCCTGCTCACCTGTAGGGGGTGCTAATACCAACAGCATGTTCACAGTCATATTTCACTTCAGCGTGTCACAGACTCGGTTCCTAACAGTCACTTTCCTGAGCAGGAGAATCAGTAGCTTTAGAGTTTCACTAGAGGCACTTCTTCTTCTTCATACAATAGCATCCAAAATATGACATAACAAATCACAACCATCGTATAATCATTGAATCATTTAATCGTCATTTAAATATGGAAATTCCACCTGGTCAATATTATAAAAAAGCAGGCCATTAAACATTTTCACTTTTAGTATTTAAGAACGACAGAGGAGCATGCAGCCATGGGGACCTCCCCAAATAAAATACTCTCTTCATGACACACACACACACACACACACACACACACTGTATGTAGTCTTCATGACACAGGTGATTATCAGACACACCCACTTTAGGCCACGTGAGTTTAGGGGCGTTAGAGGTCAAAAGGTCAGAGGTCAAACAGCCAAAACAGCCAACAGCCCAAAATTCTGTTTGTCAGTGTTCAAGGTGCTCTGGAGTCGTGTGCCACGCCCAGTTCTGCATATCTGAGTTCTTATTGGCTGAGACTGAGCGTGCTCCAGTGTCCAATGCTGTGTAAACATACAAAGAGGTCAGATTTCGAAGACGCCGATGTTCCATTCTCGCCGTGACGGAACCTGACGGAACATGGCGGAACCTGCTCCGGAACGCTTCTCAAGCCGCCATGTAAAAGCACTGAAGAGGGAGGGGCTAGTGGGAGGAGGAGGGGGCGGGGTTTCTAGTGAGGCGTTCTAAGACTGGGGGTGCTAGTGTTGCTAGGAGACGACACACTTGCTTCCTCTAGAGGGGGTGGGGGAGAGTTCTGTGACAGAGGCCGTGGTTACCATGGTTCCCAGCTCTCGAGGAAGCGACTGCGTTCGCACCGTCGCCAGGGGCTTGGGGGCGGGGCCTGGTGGAGACACACCCACTTCAGCCTACAGGAACAGGGAGCAGAGGTCACCGGGGTTAGAGTTCATGCATCTGACCTCACACACACACACACACACACACACACACACACACACACACAAGAATTAAATACACACTTGTGGTTTCTTTAAAGATCAGGTTACACAACTTTGTGGGATTATGTGTTAAATCAGGCACAGCCTGTAGTTATGATCAGTAGTAACACACACACACACACACACACACACACACACACACACACACACACACACACACACACACACACACACACACTCAAGCACACACACACACACACACACACATACACACATACACACACACACACACACTCAAACACACACACACACACACACACACACACACACACACATTGTATGTAGTCTATCTGTAGCCTGAAGTGAAGAAGAAGAAGTGACACTAACATGAAACGACTGTCAGAACCCGGTATTACCTTTGGTTCTAAGCCCGCTGCAGAACTCAGTTCTGTGTCCCCGGCGCCGGGTGTAAGGGCCGATGTTCGCTCTGAGTCCTGTCAAGAAGTACAGGCGAGAGAACACAGGGGATTCAGTTCTGATCTGAAGTTCTAATCCAGGGGTTTTCAACTGGCACTATTCTGACTAGAAAGTAATGTGCGGCTCACTGATGTGCCTGCGCGAGCGTGTGTGTGTGTTCGTGCGTGTGTGTGGAGAGCGGGGAGACGTGTCAGTGTAATATCTGGGAATGGTGAAGTCCACACAGCCTGTCTATTCGTGGCTAAATGGTAGACAGCGACAGTCTCATATCATTCTTTGGTTCAAGCTTTTACTTATTCATGCTCTGTCACAGGTAGGCTAGGTAGTCTGAAAGGACAAAAGACACCTCATTGCTTTTGCAACAAGCTCGGGACATGCTGTCTGGCAACTTATCCAGAACTTAAGTCATATGAAAATCACGCATCATCTGTCACATGAACTCAATAAGCATGGCATTCAGGACAACGTGATGCATCTCCATATGCCGCCATAGTTTCAACGGCTTCATGGCTTCAGTTGACAGTAATGTTGAACACACAAACCAGGGGTACCTCTTCTCCTGCTCTGTCTGTCATCACTGTAAGTCCCTCTATCGTGACAGCCTGTCCCTCTCCTCACTTAAAACCGATCCATTGGTGCTTCTGACCAGCTAACTCGGCGTTAGAACGAAATGTTAGCTAAGGAAAGTAGATAACTTCGGTCGTTCACCAAAAGTATTACTTTTTCGAATAAACTTCAAAAGTACTCGTAGGCTATGCTTAACTGCAGATGCTTTTCGCGCGAGACTCTACGTTTTGATTAATATGCGTATGGCGTGACGTTAGGAACGCAATGCATTAACATCAGCAAAGTACAGGCTACCATAGACTGGATAGGTGCAAGGCTGCATTCTGTCAGCGTGAATCTCCTTTGTATTATTTTAGACATACTTTTCTTATTTTAGATATTTTTCATGAAATTCAAGAGTAATCGGGAAACATGTTGAATTATCAAAGCAAATATATATATAAAAAAATAAATCAATGGTGAACTGATCAACATAGGCTCATGTCGCAGTTCCCATGCAATGCCGCCGCGGACAACCACAGGGGCCGCGGACCCCCGGGTGAAGACCCCTGATATAGACACATTTAGTGCTTATTGCAATTTGAAGTCAGCAAGTAATGGGTTGCGACGCAATCCCTGAAAGTTAACCCTAACTTAAAGTTTTTTTTAAGAAAAGATTTTCGTAGCAGAAATCACTAAACAGCAACAAAATTATTAATTCTGGAGGGAAATTTTTCTATCGTTTTGGGAAGTAACCTTATGATAAGCGGAATAATGTATAGTCCGGCGGTCATTTTCGTTAAAAAAATCCCTTCAGGATGAAACAAAATCGTCGGTATTTATTTTTTTATAATAACTGCAGGACTATACATTATCCCTTCCTTAAACACACACACACACACACACACACACAGACACGTGAAAAACACACACACACACACACACACACACACACACACACACTTGATAAACATCAGCCAGGGATTATAGTACAACACCACCCCCTAGAGGGGCCTTTAGAAAACAACACAAGCAGTTACAATGTCAACTTTAGGGTTAAGGTTAGGGTTAGGAAAGGAAGACAGGAGGAGATGTGGAGAGGAGAGGAGATGAGAGGAGAGAGGAGGAGAGGAAAGGAAGAGAGGAGAAGAGGAGGAGAGAGGAAGAGAGGAGAGAGGAGGAGGAGAGAGGAGAGGAGGAGAGGAGAGGAGAAGAGGAAGAGAGAGGAAGAGAGAGGAAGAGAAGAGAGGAGGAGGAGAGAGGAGGAGAGGAGATGACAGGAGAGGAGGAGGAGAGAGGAAGAGAGGAGAGGAGGAGGAGAGGAGAAAAGGATATCACTGGCATTCATGATTTCACCTTTTCCTCACTGCTGCTGTTTGAGTCAAAGGAGAAGAAAGCAGAGATATTGTCCTCCTCCAGCATCCCTTCATTCATCCCTCCATCATCCTCCTCTCCTTCTCTCTCTTCCTCTGGTGTCAGTGAGGCCTCCCATGCGTCCTGCTTCATCATGCCAACAACACACACACATGCTGAACTCAGGGGAGAGCGCGCACACACACACACACACACACACACACACACACACACACACACAGACACAAACACAACACACACACACACACACACACACACACACACACACACACACACACACACACACAGACACAAACACAACACACACGTACTACATGCTGAGCACAGGGAAGAGCCAACAACACACACGTACATGCTGAACTCAGGAGAGAGCGCGCACACACACACACACACACACACACACACACACACACAGGTACACACACACACACACACACACACACACACACACACACACACACACACACACACACACACACACACACACACACACACACACACACACACAAACACACACACACACAGGTACACACACACACACACACACACACACACGTACATGCTGAGCACCGGGGAGAGCACCGCTAGAGAGAGAACCCAGCCTGGGCATCAGGTTAGCGTGTGAGCTCTGAGCAGCACTGCAGCTGGACACACACACACACACACACACACACACACACACACACACACACACACACACACACACACTGCATCTGGCCACACGCCCCTCCCGTTCTCAGCCCCGGATTAAACTCCATCTTGTGTGCGGGCGAGTGCTGATGTGGCGTATCAGAGATTAGAGCAAAAGGATGAGATAACGCCAGATTACGCCAGATTACGCCGGTAGAGCGCTGCTCTTAATCCACACGCTACTATCACAACATCATCATCACTATCAGTACGACACAATCAATCACACAATCAATCATGACATCATCATCACTTTCAGTACAACACAATCAATCACAACAATCAATCAATCACAACATCACACTATCAGTAGGACACAATCAATCGCAACAATCAATCACAACATCATCACTTTCAGTACGACACAATCAATCACAACAATCAATCGATCACAACATCACACTATCAGTATGACACAATCAATCACAACAATCAATCGATCACATCATCATCATTACTATCAGTACGACACAATCAAACACAACATCAACACTATCAGAACGACACAATCAATAACAACAATCAATTGATCACAACATCAACACTATCAGTAGGACACAATCAATCACACTTAATTGCAGTAAGACTATTTTAGTGAGCAAAGAAGCAAGGAAATAAAACCAGACTAAACACAAAAGATAGCATGCACTCAAAACAAGTGATGAAACATGCAAACAAGACCACTCAGCTAAGCCCGATTAAAATAAAGTAGGTGATTATTCAGAAATGCAAACAAATAATGTTCAATTAAATAGGACTGGTCTAGTTCTTTTCCTAGAGAAGTCGTGGAGTGTGGGTTGGCGATAATCTAACCTTGGGTTGCTTTCTGGCGGGTGCTTTGCATTAAGGTGATAAATTAAAGACGAGCTGCTGCCGTGACAGCTAAATTCAGCTTAACAAATGCTACATAAAACTTTAGTTTTGTCGTTTGTTCCATCATTTTGCCTCTTAAACAGAAATGTTCCCCCCAACAATCCCTCAGCTCTCTCCGTCTCGGTCTCTCCTATCTTACTGACTGCAGGCACGCGGTGGTTTCGTGTCAGGGGTCAACGCACACCGGAAGTAAACAAAGTTCCGTTAACTGCCTTCAAATCTTTTATAGCATAAATCTCGGACACAATAACCTCATAGATGCGTTAACCTTGACAGCCCAAATTAATATTGTTCTCGACTAAAAATCTGTTCTTCTTGGAAAATTCGGGAAAAAAAACAACTGATGAAATAATTCGCTGCTCAGTGGGTGTTGCTCAGTGGCCCATTGGTTGGCGTGTGTGTGTGTGTGCGTGTGTGTGTGCGCGCGTGTGTGTGTGTGTGTGTGTGTGTGTGTGTGTGTGTGTGTGTGTGTGTGTGTGTGTGTGTGTGTGTGTGTGTGTGTGATGTGTCTGGTATAAGAGGGCTGCTATCATAAGGAACATCATCTAGTCTAAAGCATGAAAAGTGAACCTTGTGTAGTATGAAGTACTAAGTATGAAGCACATTTCAGATAATGATGAGGAACAGCACTTTACCCCTCCAACCCCACCACATCATCACCGTTACCGTCACCATCACCATCACCATCACCACCCCGCCAGAACCCCCCCCCCCCACCACCACCCCCACCACCATCACCCCACCACCGTCACCACTGTCACCATGACCATCACCGTCACTCACCCCTGGTCTCTCACGCTGGCCTCATCAGTGGTCACCATGGGTTGGCGTGTTTGGTGTGTGTGCGTGTGCGTGTGCGTGTGCGTGTGCGTGTGCGTGTGCGTGTGCGTGTGCGTGTGTGTGTGTGCGTGTGTGTGTGTGTGTGTGGCCTGGACGCCATCAACGCAACATAAGTATTTGTTTGTGATGTTAGCGCCCCCTGCTGGGACAGGTGGGGATTAATTTGCCCTCTGGACTTCTG
>NC_137911.1:32938207-32953207 GCF_963457725.1 Sprattus sprattus | reverse complement strand
GTGTGTGTGTGTGTGTGTGTGTGTGACTCACACTCCTGGTGACGTCTCTCCACTCGGTGGCTCTGATCTGGGAGCGTGTGTGTGAGGTGTGTGTGTGTGTGTGTGTGTGTGTGTGTGTGTGTGTGTGTGTGTGTGTGTGAGGTGGGTGTGTGTGAGGTGTGTGTGTGTGTGTGTGACTCACACTCCTGGTGACGTCTCTCCACTCGGTGGCTCTGATCTGGGAGCGTGCGCTCAGGTCTCGGGTGCAGCGCTGCAATCTGGCCACCTGCCCCCAGAGGGCGCTCACAGCCTCCTCTCGGTTGCTACGGCAACCCTGCACAGGACACCACTCTCTCAGCTCCTCCAGCGCGTGAGGCAGAGACCCCGCCTCCTCCACCAGGGCCTGGACACAACGACACAGTTTGAAAATGTGTTATTACAAGAATGTGTGTGTGTACCTTGAGTTAGTCCCTATGTGTGTTTGTGTGTGTGTACCTTGAGAAAGTCCCTATGTGTGTGTGTGTGTGTGTACCTTGAGTTTGTCACTATGTGTGTGTGTGTGTGTGTGTGTGTGTGTGTGTGTGTACCTTGAGTGTTTCTCTCTGTGTATCGCAGTCCTTCTGTGTTGTGATCATCTGGGCGGTGTGTATGTGTGTGTGTGTGTGTGTGTGTGTGTGTGTGTGTGTGTGTGTGTGTGTGTGTGTGTGTGTACCTTGAGTGTTTCTCTCTGTGTATCGCAGTCCTTCTGTGTTGTGATCATCTGGGCGGTGTGTATGTGTGTGTGTGTGTGTGTGTGTGTGTGTGTGTGTGTGTGTGTGTGTGTGTGTGTGTGTGTACCTTGAGTGTGTCTCTCTGTGTGTCACAGTCCTTCTGTGTTGTGATCATCTGGGCGGTGCTCTCTGATAGGGCCGTCTCTGAGTCTCTCACACGCTGACAGATCTCCTCGTAGCTCTTACGCACCGCCTTCTGACGCTCCACACACCTGATGGAGGAGGATCACATAGCCATTGAGTACACTCACACTCACACACTCACACTCACACTCACACGCACACGCACACGCACACGCACACGCACACGCACACGCACACGCACACTCACACTCACACACACACTCACACACACACTCTCACACACTCCCACTCACTTGCACACACACTCACACACTTACGTTTCAACAAGAATCCACATAAATTGCCCTTTAAATGCGTCTATAGGCCAAAGACTTCCACCAAAGAAATCCACATGCTGCTAATTGACAATGCCATGAAATGCAGGTGCAGCATCACCCAAGGTTATTCATATTGTACAGTAACACTGACTGTTAGCTGCCCTACGGTTAGCTGCCTTACTGCTAGCCGCCTTGATGACAGTTTGAACTACTTTGCTGCTTAATTGTTTAATTGTTTGTTTAACTAAATTACAATTATGCACCGTCATGAAATACTGTCTCACCCAGTGACATCACTACCCTAACTCAATCAAAACATCCTACACCTAGTTTTAGGGAGGTCAGTTCTCTTCTTATGCTACATATTCTCCCTTTACTGCCCTTAAACTCTACACTTATGCTACATATTCTCCCTTGACTGCCCTTAAACTCTACACTTATGCTACATATTCTCCCTTTACTGCCCTTAAACTCTACACTTATGCTACATATTCTCCCTTGACTGCCCTTAAACTCTACACTTATGCTACATATTCTCCCTTTACTGCCCTTAAACTCTACACTTATGCTACATATTCTCCCTTTACTGCCCTTAAACTCTACACTTATGCTACATATTCTCCCTTTACTGCCCTTAAACTCTACACTTATGCTACATATTCTCCCTTTACTGCCCTTAAACTCTACACTTATGCTACATATTCTCCCTTGACTGCCCTTAAACTCTACACTTATGCTACATATTCTCCCTTTACTGCCCTTAAACTCTACACTTATGCAACATATCGTGTGTGAGGCATGTGGGAGGTGTGTGTCAGGTGTGTGTGAGAGGTGTGTGAAGTGTGTGTGAGGTGTGTGTAAGGTGTGTGAGGTGTTTGTGAGGTGTGTGTAAGGTGTGTGAGGTGTTTGTGAGGTGTGTGTAGAGTAAACTCACCCCTCCAGAGTCTCGGTCCTGAGCTGGGCCTGTGCCTGGAGGACGGCCAGAAGCACCAGGAGCCGGCTGACCACGCTCCCCTGCAGACGCTGCACCTCCTCTGGGGAGAAGCAGGGGGCGTGGGGGGCGAGGGCCTGGAGCTGGGACACGTGCGTGTGGAAGTCTAGGGTTAGGGAGGCCAGAGCCTGCTGCACGTCCTTCAGACGCTGGGAGCACGAGGAGCGGGCAGACGCCAGCGAGGGCAGCAGGGACGTCTCCGCCTTCTGGAGGAACAGGACCGCCGAGGTGACCCCCGCCACGTAGCTCCTCAGGGCCCTCCTCGCCCGCGATAGACTCTCCTACACACACGATGATGAGGAACAGGTCAGTTACAAACACACACACACACACACACACACACACACACACACACACACACACACACACACACACACACACACACACACACACACACACACACACACACACACACACACACACACACACACACACACACACACACACCCGCGATGAGGAACAAGTCAGTTTCACACACACACACACACACACACACACACAACCATACACTTTTCCTGTCATAAACTCTCCTACACAAGAGCATCACAGTAAGAACAAACACTTTGCCTTCGATGAACTCAAATTAAATTCATCACAGTCACATGAATTGCCATTGATCACCACATGAATCCAAATCACTTCATCATAGTTTAGACACATAAAGTGCAGTTACAATTACAAAAGTCTTATCCGAGATGTATCAGTAGCTCAATTAACTATACCGTTCTTTATGTTACCTGTTGCTTACCAACACAGTGTGCTGCGTCCATGACAACACACACTCACCATGCACGTGTCATACTGCTGCGTCCATGACAACACACACTCACCATGCACGTGTCACACACTCACACACACACACCTCACACACACACTCACCATGCGCGTGTCACACTTGTTGAGCACCAGGCTCTTGACTCTGAGCACGCGGCTCTTCTGGTTCTTCTCCTCGGCGCTGAGTCCCTTCTTGTGCTCCAGGACGTCCAGCACACGCACCCGACTCTCCACGCTCTTCCGGAGCGCCAGGCACCTCCTCCGCTCCCGGTCCACCTCCTCCTGCCTGAGAGGGAGCGCCGGAACGTCGGGAGCCTCCAGCCGCCGGTTGGCCTCCCGCAGGAGACGCATCACCACACGGCACTCGGACGGGTAGTGCACCCCCTTCAACTGCTCCCACTCCAGGATCTGCAGAGAAGCACACACACTCACGTTACACCACACACACACACACACACCTCACACACACCTCACGCCCCCTTCAACTGCTCCCACTCCAGGATCTACACACAGAGAAGCACACACACTCACGTTACACACCACACACCCCCTTCAACTGATCCCACTCCAGGATCTGCAGAGAAGCACACACACTCACGTACACACCACACACACACACCTCACACACACCTCACACCCCCTTCAACTGATCCCACTCCAGGATCTGCAGAGAAGCACACACACTCACTTTACACACCACACACACACACCTCAAACCCCCTTTAGCTGCTCCCACTCCAGGAACTGCAGAGAAGCACACACACTCACGTATACACCACACACACACACCTCACACACACCTCACACCCCCTTCAGCTGCTCCCACTCCAGAATCTGCAAGACACACACACACTCACTTTACACACCTCACACACACACCTCACACACTCACGTTACACACACACACCTCACACACACCTGTGTGTGTGTGTGTGTGTGTGTGTGTGTGTGGTTTGTGTGTGTGCACCTGCAGGTTGTTGTGGGCGGTCATCTCCCAGGTGTTGAGGGCGTCTAGGGTGTGTGTGTGTGTGTGTGTGTGTGTGTGTGTGTGTGTGTGTGTGTGTACCTGCAGGTTGTTGTGGGCTGTCATCTCCCAGGTGTTGAGGGCGGTGTGTGTGTGTGTGTGTGTATACCTGCAGGTTGTTGTGGGCGGTCATCTCCCAGGTGTTGAGGGCGGTGTGTGTGTGTGTGTGTGTATACCTGCAGGTTGTTGTGGGCGGTCATCTCCCAGGTGTTGAGGGCGGTGTGTGTGTGTGTGTGTGTATACCTGCAGGTTGTTGTGGGCGGTCATCTCCCAGGTGTTGAGGGCGGTGTGTGTGTGTGTGTGTGTGTGTGTGTGTGTGTATGTGTGTGTGTGTGTGTGTGTGTGTGTGTGTGTGTACCTGCAGGTTGTTGTGCGCGGTCATCTCCCAGGTGTTGAGGGCGTCCAGCAGGAGGCGGAGCCGCTGCCTCTCGGCGGTGAGCTGGGTCGGGTAGAGGTCAGGGGTCACGGCCTGTAGCTCCTCCCCCGTCTCGTCACACAGCAGCTTCAGCAGGGGCGTCTGGGCCAGAACCGCCTGGCAGCGCTGGTACCGTTGCTCTGGGCTCAAGCTCTCGTCCCGCGTCAGCTGCACCCACGCCTCCATGCTTTCCTTCAGGTCCTCCACCAGCTGCCGGTAGGCCAGGTAGCGCTCGTGCTCCGTGGCCTTGTGGTCCAGCGCTGCCATCTTGTGGTGAACCTCGGCGATGACGGCCAGCAGCTCGCGCCGCCTCTCCTCTGGGCACGGCTGCACCTGCTCCACCTGGAAGATTATATTATTATTATTATATTTATTATAAATAATTCACTTCAGGTTTATTGGTAGAATAAGTACAATACAATACAGCTGTCTCTAAGCTTTCTTGCAGAGACCAGAGTTTAGAAAAAAGCAGGCCTGGTAGGGTCAGGCCACTCGCTAGAGAAGCTTTTAACATGTTCAGCTAGTCCCTGAGAAGCAGAGGTGCAGAGACTTCACACACACTTTATGTCTTATTGCTGAGAACAGGGTGTAAGAGACAAAACATGTCACAGATCCCATGACCACCTCTTACCACGTGGGGCCCAGGAATGACATCAGTGAGGAGGGACTATAAGATTTGTTTATTCTGATGACTCACCAGAACTCTAGATTCTCCAGCGGGTGGTTGACTCCAAAACCTGTTAACCACTGCTGTATATTTATGTCATAATCTATCAAGTAAAACTTATCTTGTTACAACAAAACTTCGTACTTGCATTTTCCTCCCTAAACCAACTGATTGGAGATCAGTGTGGTGAAGTCAGCTCTGATTGGAGGTCAGTGTGGTGTAGTCAGCTCTGATTGGATAATTGGAGATCAGTGTGGTGTAGTCAGCTCTGATTGGCTGATTGGAGGTCAGTGTGGTGTAGTCAGCTCTGATTGG
Organism: Sprattus sprattus; assembly: GCF_963457725.1. Taxonomy (NCBI): domain Eukaryota; kingdom Metazoa; phylum Chordata; class Actinopteri; order Clupeiformes; family Clupeidae; genus Sprattus; species Sprattus sprattus. The sequence continues at coordinate 32,947,871 of NC_137911.1, read as the reverse complement.
ATAATTGGAGATCATTGTGGTGTAGTCAGCTCTGATTGGCTGATTGGAGGTCAGTGTGGTGTAGTCAGCTCTGATTGGAGATCAGTGTGGTGAAGTCAGCTCTGATTGGCTGATTGGAGGTCAGTGTGGTGTAGTCAGCTCTGATTGGCTGATTGGAGGTCAGTGTGGTGTAGTCAGCTCTGATTGGAGATCATTGTGGTGTAGTCAGCTCTGATTGGCTGATTGGAGATCAGTGTGGTGTAGTCAGCTCTGATTGGCTGATTTGAGGTCAGTGTGGTGTAGTCAGCTCTGATTGGCTGATTGGAGATCAGTGTGGTGTAGTCAGCTCTGATTGGCTGATTTGAGGTCAGTGTGGTGTAGTCAGCTCTGATTGGCTGATTGGAGGTCAGTGTGGTGTAGTCAGCTCTGATTGGAGATCAGTGTGGTGTAGTCAGCTCTGATTGGAGATCAGTGTGGTGTAGTCAGCTCTGATTGGCTGATTGGAGAAGAAGACACACACCTGGCACTTGTGTTCCATGATGGTGTGTCTGAAGGGTTCTATGGTTGCCAGGGACTCCCTGGTGACGGGGAACCTCTGCTGCTTCAGGTCGAGCAGCATCTGCCTCAGGCTCTTCTCCACGGCGGCCAGGCTCCTCCCGCCCTCGGCCCGCGCCCTCAGGAGGGTCTCCACGGCGACGCTGCAGGCCCTCTCGTACGCCGCCACACGCCTCACGTCCTCGCGGAGGCGCAGCAGCTTGTCGTGGAGGAGGGTGTTCTCTGCGATGCTGAGCTCCGCGGCCATGTCTCGGCTCGTCATCAGGAGCGCCTCCGACATGGCGGCCATCTTCTCCGCCTCCTCCAGGACGAGCGTCAGCTGCTGCGCTCGCTTCTCCAGCTCTAGCGCCCCCAGGCTGCGGTCATCGGTCCTGCGCAGGGCCTCCCTCTGCAGCTGCGCCTCAACCCAGGAGTCCACGTCAGCCACCTGCTCTCACAGAGAGAGAGAGAGAGCACACACACACGGTCAAACATAGTGTGTGTGTGTGTGAGTGTGTGTGTGCCTCCACCCAGGCCCGCCACCTGCTCCCACAGAGAGAGAGAGAGAGCACATACACACGGTCAAACATAGTGTGTGTGTGTGTGTGTGTGTGTGTGAGAGTGTGTGTGTGCCTCCACCCAGGAGTCCACGTCTGCCACTTGCTCCGTCAGAGAGAGAGAGAGAGAGAGCACACACACACGGTCAAACATAGTGTGTGTGTGTGTGTGAGAGTGTGTGTGTGCCTCCACCCAGGCCCGCCACTTGCTCCGTCAGAGAGAGAGAGAGAGAGAGCACACACACACGGTCAAACATAGTGTGGTCAGCTCTGGTGTGTGTGTGACTCAGTCAGGTACACAGACACATACACAAACGGTCAAACATAGGCTTCCATCCCACAGACACCCACAAGACCACGATGTGTGTGTGTGTGTGTGTGTGTGTGTGTGTGTGTGTGTGTGTGTGTGGTGTGTGTGTGTGTGTGTGTGTGAATGTGTGTGTGTGTGTGTGTCCACGTTCCCCACCTGCTCCGACAGCTTCTCGCGCGTCTGCAGCGCCGCCTCCATCTCTCTCAGCGCCTCGGTCAGCTTCTCGGCCGTGCTCTGGGACAGGCCCTCCAGCACGCGCAGGGAGGCGGTCACCATGGGAACGTCCTCCTGGTCCAGCTCCGGGGCCAGCTCCGTCACCTCCTCCACCAGAGCCTCCAGCTGCGTCTGCTTGGACCCCATCTCCCCCTGTAGACGCTTCAGCTCCTTGATCTGTCGATGCACCTCCTCAGGCAACAGCGCCACCTTGTGGCGGCGGCCCTCGATGTCGCTCTCCGTCTGTTTGGCCCAAGACTGGGCGTCTGTGATCACCGTGACGATCTTGGCCATGGTGGGGTTGCTGCTGCGGGGCGTCTGGGCATCCAGCATCTCCTCCAGCAGCTCCAGCTGGTCCCTTACAGCCTGCAGCGCCTGAATCATCACACACACACACACACACACACACACACACACACACACACACACACACACATGTCAACATCACACACTGGTTAACACACAGAGGTGTGTATGTGTGTGTGTGTGTGTGTGTGTGTGTGTGCGTGCGTGTGTGTGTGTGTGTGAGTGTGTGTGTGTGTGTGAGAGATACCTGCTCCACACTGCTGGCCTCCGTCCTCCAGAGGGCGCTGTGGGCCATGCTCTCTGCACTGTGCTGCAGGTGTGTGTGGTGCTGGCGTGCGGCGGCCAGCTCGGCGTGGAGGAGCATGGCCTCGCGGGCGCTCTTGGGGTCCCAGGGGGGCGGGGGGGAGGGGGGGGCGGGGTCCAGCGCCCTCTGGAGGGTCCGCAGGTGCTCCAGCAGCCCGTTGGCCTCCTGCAGCAAGAGGGCGCTCTCACGGGAGAAGTTCTGCACGTGCTGCTGGGTCCGCTCTGCCGCGCGCTCCAAAGTCTGCCACTCCGACTGCAGCGCGGTCACCTGGGTGTCAGAGGGCAGAGGTTAGAGGTCAGAGGGTTAGGGTAAGGGTTAGGGTTAGGGTTAGTTATTAATCCTGTCCTCTCTCCGCCGCACACTCCAGTGTCTGCCACTCCGTCTGCAGTGTGTTCACCTGGGAGTGTGTGTGTTATTAATATAATCACCTTTAAATTGATATTAATCTAATCATGTTAAAATGGTTATTAATCTAACCATGTTTCAATTGTTACTAATTATTCTTGTTCACCAGGGTGTCTGTGTATGGGAGTGTGTGTGTGGTAAGTGTTCACCTGGGTGTGTGTGTATGAGTGTGTGAGTGAGTGTGTGTGTGTGTATGGTGAATGTTCACCTGGGTGTGTGTGTGTGTGTGTGTGTGCGTGTGTGTATTTGTGTGTGTGTGTGTGTTCACCTGGGTGTGTGAGGACGCCCGCTCCGGCTCGCTCAGGCTTGGCGACAGGTTGGACAGCGTCCTCAGCAGCTCTCCCAGAATGCACCGCTCCTGCTCCATGCTCCTCAGGAACGCCTGCAGACGCATCGCCTCCAGGAAGCTGCTCTCGTGGGGCGTCCTGCAGGGGTCAGGGGAGGGGTCAGAGGTCAGAGTTTACATTGTTAGTAATATAATCAGACGCATCGCCTCCAGGAAGCTGCTCTCATGGGGCGTCCTGCAGTCAGGTGATTAAGTTTACATCGTTAGTAATATAATCAGACGTCAGGTCATTAAGTTTACATCGTTAGTAATATAATCAGCTGCTCTCATGGGGCGTCCTGCAGATGTCGGAGGTCATTAAGTTTACATCGTTAGTAATATAATCAGCTGCTCTCATGGGGCGTCCTGCAGATGTCGGAGGTCATTAAGTTTACATCGTTAGTGATATAATCAGACGCATCGCCTTCAGGAGGTTCTGGAGTTGTAGGGTTAGGGTTAGGGTTCTAGAGATGAAAGGTCCGTGTAACACTCACGTCTGGAGGTTCTGGAGTTCGGCCTGTAGTCTCTCCAGCGTCTCTGTGGCGATCTGTGTCTGCCGGCTGTAGTCGGCCACCAGCCCCAGCTCCGTCTCCTTGGAGTGCACGACGGCCGACGCGTCCCACAGGGCAGCCGTCCATTGGCCCTCCAGCTCCGCCTCCGCCTCAAGGTCGTGACCTTCCTGCTCCGCCTCAAGGTCGTGACCTCCGCCGTTAGCGTCACCGCTAGCGCTAGCATGAAGGGCCTGAGAGAGGGCTGAGATCTCCCTCTGTGCACTGCGCTTACATTCCTGCAGAGCCATAATGTACTTAATTAACATCATTAAGATAATCAACTTAGCTTACAGAATAAACGTAATTAATTTACTCAATAAACATAATTCACCTAATTCACTTAATGAATTGCTCAAATGAATTAAACATGTGACTGCCATACCATAATAAACGTGATGAACACAATTCACACAATTAACACAATGAACATAACTAACATAATTCACTTGATTAACATAATTAACACAATTAACATAAATAACACAATTAACACAGCATAATTCACATAATAAACTTAATTTACGTGTGAGTGTGTAAGTGTGTGTGTGTGTGTGTGTGTGAGTGTGTAAGCCTCACCTCTGCCTCCTCCACCTGCAGCCTCATGCTCTCTGTGCTGAGCTCGGCTGGTTGGGTCTGGCAGGTGAGCACCCTGAGCACGAGCCGCGTGAGACGACAGTCCTGATCACGCAGAGACAAGTCCAGACTAGCCGTCGGGTCCCTGTACACCTTACCCTGCGGAGACAGGAGAGAGTATTTAACAACAGGGCAGAGAGGAGAGAGGAGACAGGATAAAGTATTTAACAACAGGGCAGAGAGGAGAGAGGAGACAGGATAAAGTATTTAACAACAGGGCAGAGAGGAGAGAGGAGAGAGTATTTAACAACAGGGCAGAGATGAGAGATGAGAGAGGAGAGAGGATAGAGGAGAGAGGATTTAACAACAGGGCAGAGAGGAGAGAGGAGAGAGTATTTAACAACAGGGCAGAGAGGAGAGAGGAGAGAGGAGAGAGGATTTAACAACAGGGCCGAGAGGAGAGAGGAGAGAGTATTTAACAACAGGGCAGAGAGGAGAGAGGAGGGAGGAGAGAGGAGAGAGTATTTAACAGGGCAGAGAGGAGAGGAGAGAGGAGAGAGTATTTAACAGGGCAGGGAGGAGAGAGGAGAGAGGAGAGAGTATTTAACAACAGGGCAGAGAGGAGAGAGGAGAGAGTATTTAACAACAGGGCAGAGAGGAGAGAGGAGAGAGTATTTAACAGGGCAGGGAGGAGAGAGGAGAGAGGAGAGAGTATTTAACAACAGGGCAGAGAGGAGAGAGGAGAGAGGAGAGAGTATTTAACAACAGGGCAGAAAGGAGAGAGTATTTAACAACAGGGCAGAGAGGAGAGAGGAGAGAGTATTTAACAACAGGGCAGAGAGGAGAGAGGAGAGAGGAGAGAGTATTTAACAACAGGGCAGAAAGGAGAGAGGAGAGAGTATTTAACAACAGGGCAGAGAGGAGGGAGTATTTAACAACAGGGCAGAGAGGAGAGAGGAGAGAGTATTTAACAACAGGGCAGAGAGGAGAGAGGAGAGAGTATTTAACAGGGCAGGGAGGAGAGAGGAGAGAGGAGAGAGTATTTAACAACAGGGCAGAAAGGAGAGAGGAGAGAGTATTTAACAGGGCAGGGAGGAGAGAGGAGAGAGGAGAGAGTATTTAACAACAGGGCAGAAAGGAGAGAGGAGAGAGTATTTAACAACAGGGCAGAGAGGAGGGAGTATTTAACAACAGGGCAGAGAGGAGAGGAGAGAGGAGAGAGTATTTAACAACAGGGCAGGGAGGAGAGAGGAGAGAGTATTTAACAACAGGGCAGGGAGGAGAGAGGAGAGAGTATTTAACAGGGCAGGGAGGAGAGAGGAGAGAGTATTTAACAACAGGGCAGCAAGGGCAGGTAGGTTACCTCAGTGGGGAGGGTATTTAAACAGAGAGGTCAGAGGTCAGAGGGGGCAGGTAGGTAGGGTTAGGGTGGTTACCTCAGTGGGGAGGGGGAAGGGGGGTAGGGTATTTAAACAGAGAGGTCAGGGGTCAGAGAGGTTACCTCAGTAGGGAAGGGGGAAGGGGGGTAGGGTATTTAAACAGAGAGGTCAGGGGTCAGAGAGGTTACCTCAGTGGGGAGGGGGAAGGGGGGTAGGGTATTTAAACAGAGAGGTCAGGGGTCAGAGAGGTTACCTCAGTGGGGAGGGGGAAGGGGGGTAGGGTATTTAAACAGAGAGGTCAGGGGATAGGGTGGTTACCTCAGTGGGGAGGGGGAAGGGGGGTAGGGTATTTAAACAGAGAGGTCAGGGGTCAGAGAGGTTACCTCAGTGGGGAAGGGGGAAGGGGGGTAGGGTATTTAAACAGAGAGGTCAGGGGTCAGAGAGGTTACCTCAGTGGGGAGGGGGAAGGGGGGTAGGGTATTTAAACAGAGAGGTCAGGGGTCAGAGAGGTTACCTCAGTGGGGAGGGTGCTGGACCCGTCCTCTGTCAGCTGGCTGATCTGAGTGAAGAGGTCCTCCATGTTGGGGCCGAGAGGCTCGTCATTGCTCTCCTCCTCCTGTAGGAGGCGCTCTGCTTGCTGCAGAGCAGATAACTGCACCTCTCGCTGCTCCTCTCGGCTCCGCTCCTGCAGCTGGAGGAGAACGCAGCACTCAAAATCTGGACAACATTAGGATGACATCACTGACCAGAGTCAGCCAGTCAAAATTGACTTCAATTCATGGACAAATTAGGCATTCGTCCCAAGCCTTGTGTTAGGGATATACCCACTCCTAGTACCTATTACCCATGCAGAGTTCCACTCTGAGTTCTAGAACCCATGCAGGGTTCCACTCGGAGTCTCATGCAGAGTTCCACTCTGAGTCCTAGTAGCCATGCTTGTTTAGCCTCACAGACTGCAGCTGACTCTCATGCTGCCAGGAACAACAGAAAAACTCTCATGCTGTCATGACAACAGGAACACACTCATGATGTCAGCAACACACCCATGCTGTCATGACAACAGGAACACACTCATGATGTCAGCAACACACTCATGCTGTCATGACAACAGGAACACACTCATGCTGTCAGGAACACAATCATGACAACAGGCCAGCCCTCTTCAGGGTTACCTTAAGGCTCTGTGAGGGTTCTTTCTCCACGGCAACGGTTGCCTGCACCACCGCTGCCTGATGTTTAACACTCCCCTCCTTTTCTTCTGGCTTGCTGATTGGTTTGGGTTGTGCCTGCTCTGCTTTCCGATTGGCCGACACTGGTGAGGGCTCTGTCTTCTCCTTGTGTCTGATTGGTGGAGGCGGTTTCTCGTCCGTAGGGAGTAAGGGTTTCTCCTCTTCAGCTGGGTCTTTCTCCCGCCTGGCAGGGGTAGTCATGGAATGAGCCTCCCTGAGGGCTGCCTCTCTCTCACCCTCAGCCTCCTCTAGCATGGAGCGTTTGTCCATCACTTCCTCTGTCTCCTGTGACATCACTTCCTCTGTCTTCTGTAACATCACCTCCTCTGTCTCCTGTGTAATGGAGCGTTTGTCCACCACTTCCTCTGTCTCCTGTGACATCACTTCCTCTGTCTCTTGTGTCATTGAGCGTTTGTCCATCACTTCCTGTGTCTCAGGTTTGGCAGCAGTCACTGCCTTGTCACCTCCAGCCTTTCCTCTTGCTGGCCGGGTTGGCTTGACAGCTGAGTCTGCTGGTCCTGCGTCTGGTTGTGGTGCTTCACTGCCCTCTTGTGGTTGTGGTGCTTCACTGCCCTCTTGTGGTTGTGGTGCTTCACTGCTCAGGGATTTATCCTCTTGTGTTCTGTCCTTCTTTCTCCTGGCAGGTGGGGTGGGTTGGACCTCTGGTTTCTCCAGCAGAGCATCCAGACACACAGACCTCCTATCCGCCTCTATCTGTGACCTGCGTCGTCTACTTGGTGGTGTGGGTAGAACTTCAAGGGAACTGGCTATAGAACCGGCCAGACTTATCTGATCCTCTTCTACCTTTTCCTTACGCCTTCTGGTCGGTGGAGTGGGAAGAACCTCAAACCCACCCAGGCTGATACGATCACTCTCTACTTGGGATTTGCGTCTTCTGCTTGGTAGTGTTGGCAGAACGTCAGGAGAACCGACAGAAGAACCGGCAATAGAACCGGCCAGACTTATCTGATCCTCGTCTACCTTTTCCTTACGCCTTCTGGTCGGTGGAGTGGGAAGAACCTCAAACCCACCCAGGCTGATCTGATCGCCTTCTACTTGGGATTTGCGTCTTCTGCTTGGTGGTGTTGGCAGAACGTCGGGAGAACCGACAGAAGAACCTCCCAGACTTATCTGATCTTCCTCAGCCCTTTCCTTACGCCTTCTTGAAGGTGGAGTCGGTGGAACCTCGAAACCACCCAGGCTTATCTGATCACTCTCTATCTTGGATTTGCGGTGTCTGGTTGGTGGTGCTGGTGGACCTTCAGATGGACCGGTAGTGGAACCACCTTCAGATGGACCGGTACTAGAACCAGTAGAACCACCAAGGATGATCTGATCTCCTGCCGTCTCCCTCTGCCTTCTCAGCAGCACAGTGTTGTCCAGCTGGGGGTCGAGGCTGAGCTGACTGAGTCGATCAGAATCAGCCTTCTCCTTGCGTCTCCTTGTGGGCGGGGTCGGCTGGATTGTCAGGATCTCAGAGCTGATTGGCTGGCTCCCGCTGTCTGTCAGGATTTCAGAGCTGACTTGACTTACAGACTCAGCATCTGGCTTCTCTCTCCTCATTGGTGGAGTTGGCATGACCGCCTCCTTCTCCCCTGGAGGTCCCAAACTGACCTGACTACTGACATCAGCATCTGGCTTCTCTCTCCTCATTGGTGGATCAGCATCTGGCTTGTCTTTGCGCCTCCTCATTGGTGGAGCTGGCTGGACCGCCTCCTTCTCCACTTGACTAACAGCATCTGGATGTTCTTCATGTGTTTGTGAGGGTGGGGTTGCTGCCCCCTGGTGGTGAGGGGGTACAGTCTCAGCACACACTCCTGTTTCTCTCTGCTCAGCCTCTGTCCGACCTTTCATCCTTCGAGAGGGTGGAGCCGGTTTGGCCGTTTCCTCTTGGAGTTCTTCCTGGACTCCACAGGCATCGTCCCTCGTTGGTGAGTGTACCTCGTGCCCTGTCTGTCCCTCGTCACTTCCTCTGTCCTCCCGCTGTAGCGCCCCCGGGAGACTCACTGGTTGCACCTCGGCTGGGCTGGGCGGTCCGGTGATGATGACGTCTGGTTGCCAAGCGCCCAGCACTCGACCAAGCTGCTCTGCAGGTTGCTCCAGGACGATGTAGCGCTGCTGGGTCTCCCGCGGTCCGTTCCCCCGGGTCCAGTGGTCTATCTCTCGGCGTAGTTCACTCGGGCCATTGTCGCTCGTCCAGGCTCCGACAGCGCCAGCGTGTGCTCCTGCGGCCGTGCCAGCTTCGGTGGGTGAGGCTGGCGGAGTTTGGGCCTGTGCCATGCGGGCAGACTCTCGCTCCACTGGCTCAGCCTCAGCCCGGGTCCTGGTGGGGGAAACCTCTCCACCCAGCCCCTCCACATGTGGCTCCTCCTCTGGAGGACTCACCCTCGTCTCTGTGACGGGCTCCTCCACCGATGCAGCAGCTCTGGTGTCGTAACCCGCCGTCCCAGCATACACCAGGCGTGTGATGTCACTGGTGATGTCACTGCTGCCAGTGTCCAACGTCTCGAAGCTCTGAATGTGAATGGTGTCCTCGTCCAGGATAAGGGAGGCCACTCTCTTCTTGGGCTTCGGGGATTCCCTGGCGGCCTCTGCAGACGAAGCCTCGAACCCACTGAGGTCTCCTGTCATGGCTGGCCGCGTGCCATCCTCCTCCGCCCGCCGCGTGCCATCCTCCTCCGCCCGCCGCGTGCCATCCTCCTCCGCCCGCCGCTTCTCCTCCTCCACTCTGATGGGGATCATCCTCCACTCCCCGTCACCTCGACTCGTCTCTGCCTCGGCCGAAGGGGCAGTCGTCCTTCTGTCTGCGTCAGGTGTGTGTGTCCTGTCTGCGTAGGGTGTGAGTGTTCTGTCATGGGTCACTGCCTCAGGTGTGTGTGTCCTGTCTGTGTCAGGTGTGTGTGTTCTGTCGTGGGTCCCGGCCCTCCTCAGCTGGGCAGCAGTGGCAGCGGCGGCGGCTCCAGACGCCTGCATCTCCTCGTGCATCTCCCTCAGGAGAG
>NC_137911.1:32923207-32925707 GCF_963457725.1 Sprattus sprattus | reverse complement strand
CTCCAGGTGGGAGTGACTCTCTCCAAATCGCTTACAACAGAAGTGTGAGTGTGTGCATGCGTGTGTGTGTGTCTGTGTGTGTGTGTCTGTGTGTGTGTGTGTGTGTGTGTGTGTGTGTGTGTGTGTGTGTGTGTGTGTGTGTGTGTGTGTGTGTCTGTGTGTGTGTGTGTCTGTGTGTGTGTGTGTGTGTGTGTGTGTGTGCGCATGCGTGTGAGTATGAGTGTGTGCCTATGTGTGTGTGTGTGTGTGTGTGTGTGTGTGTGTGTGTGTGTGTGTGTGTGTGTGTGTGTGTGTGTGTCCCTCACTGTGAGTCTCTTCAGGGCCGTCTCTACGTCCTGGCGTCTCTCTGGGTTCTCAAAGCACTCGTTCACACTCAGCTGCAGGTCCTGGAACCACTCCTCAAACGCATGACACTCATCTGGGGGTGGGAGAGAGAGAGGGATGAGAGAGAGAGAGAGAGAGAGAGAGAGAGAGGGAGAGAGAGACAGGTGACAGAGTAAGAAAGAGAGAGAGGGGTGATAGAGAAAGAGAGAGATAGAGAGAGGTGATAGAGAGAAAGAAGTAATAGAGAAAGAGAGAAGAGAGAGAGAGAGGTGATATAGAGAGAGAGAAATAGAGAGAGAGGCCGGTGATAGAGAAAGAGAGAGACAGGTGATAGAAACAGAGAGAGAAGAGAAAGAGAGGTGACAAAGAAAGAGAGAAATAGAGAGAGAGACAGGTGATAGAGAAAGAGAGAGAGAGAGAGACAGGTGAGAGAGAAGGAGAGAGAGAGAAAGAGAGAGAGGTAATAGAGGAAGAAAGAGAGAGGGAGAGATAGAGGTGATAGAGAGAGCGATCATCCCATCATTATAAAGCCCTGCAATACCAAGAGTTGAGCAAATATACATGTCCTCAAACGTGATAATTATTATGTATTATTTTTCCCACTTCTCCCTTTCCCCTTCTGATATACCCTGTGTATAGATATATGTATTGCTTATGTAATCACTTATACAGTGTATGTATTGTTTATGTAATCACTTTTATATATCCAAACCAAACGCTTTGGCAATACTCTACAACGTTATGGTCATGCCAATAAAGCTTCTTTTGAATTTAATGTGAATTTGAGAGAGAGAGAGAGAGTGAGAGAGAGAGAGAAAGAGAGAGAGAGAGCGAGAGAGAGAGAGATAGAGAGAGAGGGAGGGAGGGAGGGAGGGAGGGAGGGAGGGAGGGAGGACGGATGTCAATCTCAGGCTCCAGACTGACCTTTGACCCTCTGTACGAGGCTCCTCTCCCCCTGCTCCTGGGTCTGCTGCAGGAGTGTGTGTGTGGCGCTGATGCTCTCCCTCAGGGTGTGTGTGTGTGTGTGGAGAACCTCCAGCGCCTCCGGACCCGCCACACTCTCCATCACCCCCACCTCCTTCAGCAGGGAGGAGAGCTGCACCTCCTGCTCCTGCAGCTGCTCACGCAACTCCTGAGAGAGAGAGAGACACACACACACACACACACACACACACACACACACACACACACACACACACACACACACACACACACACACACACACACACACACACACACACACACACACACACAGAGAGACACTCATTACACCTGGACAATATACAGCACATTATACAGTGACTCCTGAGGCACTCAAACAAAGGCACACCTTAAAATTGCGCTTCAACAAACACGATACAATCACTAACAACAACAAAGATAACCCTAGAGGCGCTGAACAATAAGCCCAAAAAGAAACGCCTTGTATGTGTGGGGTGTTGTGTGTGTGTGTGTGATCTAAGACACGCCTTTAGCTGTGTGTGTGTGCCGTGTGTGTGTATGATCTAAGAAATTCCTTTAGCTGTGTGTGTGACCGTGACCTAAGACACGGATCACACCCATGTGCGGTTCTGCAGGCTCACCTGTGTGTGTGTGTGTGTGTGTGTGTGTGTGTGTGTGTGTGTGTCTGTGTGTGTGTGTGTCTGTGTGTGTGTGTGTGTGTGTGTGTGTGTGTCTGTGTCTGTGTGTGTGTGTGTGTGTGTGTGTGTGTGTGTGTGTGTCTGTGTGTGTGTGTGTGTGTGTGTGTGTGTGTGTGTGTGTGTGTGTGTGTGTGTGTGTGTGTGTGTGTGTGTGTCTGTGTGTGTGTCTGTGTGTGTGTCTGTGTCTGTGTCTGTGTGTGTGTGTGTGCGTGTGTGTGTGTGTGTGTGTGTGAGTGACTCACCTGTGTGTGTGTCTGCAGCTGGGTGTCCCCCGCGCTACGGAGCGCGCTCAGAGCGTCCTGGATCTTCTGCACGGAGGCCTGGCAGTCGGCCATCTTGTGGCTCAGGTGTCTGCGCACGGCCTGCAGCTCCTGGAACACGTCTGTGGTGTCAGCCAAGAGCTCCTTCACCTGCTCCATCCTCTTCCTCAGGCCCGTCTCCATCACCTGGGACACACACACACACACACACACACACACACACAACACACACACACACGAACAGGGGTCACCGGAGGTCATGCTTTGGGTGTGTGT
>NC_137911.1:32882742-32885242 GCF_963457725.1 Sprattus sprattus | reverse complement strand
CTTGGTTTAGTTGGCATCTCCATTTAGTCTTCAGTCTGAAGTTGCTGATCTGAAGAGAGGTATGCTTGTTCCCATGACAAAGAAACTAAACCTATATTTATAAGTGATAAACCCTCAAAGATATGGTATAATGATGACATAACGTTGTAAATACTAAAAGAATGTGAACTGCAACATGTGATACATACGATATGATATTTATCTTGTTTTGTCATATGCCATGAGGTCTAACATACGTTTTCCCTCTGCTAACAGGCTTATATATAGTGTGTTTGACTATGGCATGTTACAGACTGTCTCGTTGTATGCTAATGTGTACAGTGAACGGAGCTCCACTTCTCTGGAACTCTCACACACTCACTCACTCACTCACTCATTTATTCACACACTCACTCACTCACTCACTCATTTATTCACACACTCACTCACTCACTCACTCATTTATTCACACACTCACTCACTCACTCACTCACTTATTCACATACTCACTCACTCACTCACTCACTCACTCACTCACTCACTCACTCACTCACTCACTCACTCACTCACTCACTCATTTATTCACACACTCACTCACTCACTCACTCATTTATTCACTCACTCACTCACTCACTCATTTATTCAAATACTCACTCACTCACTCTTCTCTGGAACAAAGCATCAGAACTTCAGTGCGTGGCCATTTCTTGCTCAGCAAACTATTGTCAATTATTGTCTTTTTGGCTCCGGTCACCCTGATGATGGGCCACTTGGACAGTTGTTCAGGTATATATGAAAAGCCTTTCCAGTCTGAATCTCATTATTTCTTTCCAAGTGTTTAATTGATGTCTGCGTAAAGCTTTTATGTCTTAATATTAGCATCATTTGTACTGAGCAGTTTCATTATTTTGAGTGTTGATTTTCAACATGTGTGATTCAATTATTTTTGCTTGTATCCTACTTTCCATTCCATGTGAAAAACTTTTATTAGGTAAATGTGAATTTGAGAAACTACTTTATGAATGGTGATGTGTTTCAAACTGTACAATAAGGCTCCCTTTTGCCAGTTATAAAGGTTAGTAACTCATTAATATATGATGATGTGTAATGATGACCTCCTTGTTGCACTGCTCTCTGACCCAGAGTATAATGTGATGCGTAATGTGTGTGTGTATGTGTGTGTGTGTGTGTGTGTGTGTGTGAGTGTGAGTGTGAGTGTGTGTGTGTGTGTGTGTGTGTGTGTGTGTGTGTGAGTGTGAGTGTGTGTGTGTGTGTGTGTGTGTGTGTGTGTGTGTGTGTGTGTGTGTGTGTGTGTGTGGTAGCCTCAGACTGAAACAGCTCATCACTGCAGCTCATACGAGGTGTCAGAAATTAAAACAAAAGTCATCACTGGCTCTGGCCATGCATGCGAGGGTGGATGTAAAAGTGTGTGTATGTGTGTGTGTGTGTGTGTGACCTACTTGTGGCACTGCTCCCTGACCCAGAGCAGAAGGGCCTTCTTGGCGGAGACACGGAAGCGTTGGTGGAGTGGTGAGGGTGAGGGTGAGGGTGAGGGTGCGGAGCGGCGGGGCACGGGTGAGGAGCGGGCACTGGAGCGGGCGCTGGAGCAGCTGGAGTGGGCACTGGTGTCTCCGATGGTGTCCAAACTGGCCAGAGACTCCAGGGACGCCTGACGAGAGCTGAACGACAGCGTGCTCGCCAGCTCCTCAATCTGGAACACACACATTATACACACACACACACACACACACACACACACACACACACACACACACACACACATTACACATCACATTATACACACACACACATTACACACCACATTATACACACACACACATTACACACCACATTATACACACACACATTACACATCACATTATACACACACACACACATTACACACCACATTATACACACACACATTACACACCACATTATACACACACACACACATTACACACCACATTATACACACACACACACATACTCATCACATTATACACACACACACATTACACACCACATTATACACACACACACATTACACACCACATTATACACACACACACACATTACACATCACATTATACACACACACACACATTACACACCACATTATACACACACACACATTACACATCACATTATACACACACACACACACACACATTACACACCACATTATACACACACACACACATTACACACCACATTATACACACACACACACATTACACATCACATTATACACACACACACACATTACACACCACATTATACACACACACACACACACACACACATTACACACCACATTATACACACACACACACATTACACACCACATTATACACACACACACACATTACACACCACATTATACACACACACACACATTACACATCACATTATACACACACACACACATTACACACCACATTATACACACACACACACATTACACATCACATTATACACACACACACACATTACACACCACATTATACACACACACACA
>NC_137911.1:32847742-32857742 GCF_963457725.1 Sprattus sprattus | reverse complement strand
TACACACACACACACACACACACACACACACACACACACACACACACACACACACACACACACACACACACACACACACACAAACACACACACACACACACACACGCATACACACACACACACACACACACACACACATACACACACACACACACACACACACACACACACACACACACACACACACACACACACACTGTAGAGTAGGGCTGAAGGCTGGATTGAGGTTTGGGGAAATAAATAATTTGTGAGCTGCTTTCCTGGTCTGGGCAGTCCGACCACTTACACATTTAAATTATGTATTTAAATCCACCAATCATATTCTGTACATAAAGGATTCAAACATTTCTCAGAGGTTGAATAAAGCTTAGCGACTCATGGGTACAAGAAACATCTCCTACGCAAAACAGCAAGACTACCTATAGCAGCTGATACAGAGCAGAACTTTGCATAGACACAGGCTACCTCAAGGACTACTACCTCCCTTTTAACATACACACACACACACGAACGACACACACACGCTTACACAGATGCACACACACACACACACACACACACACACACACACACACACATACAGGGTCCAGGGTAAAGTGGAGTAGGTAAAAAGCACCGAGATGTTTTGAATAACTCATGGACTTAAAATGGCTCTTATGTAACCCAGGCAGCACATTTACAGCATCTACACCAGGTCACATGACAGGAAGGGGAAATGGGCATTTAGGTCACATGACAGGAAGAGAAATGGGCATTTAGGTCACATGAGAGGAAGGGAAATGGGCATTTAGGTCACATGACAGGAAGGGAAAATGTGTGTGATGTGTATGATGTATATCGGTAAAGGATGTTGCATAAGGCCGTTTCCTGTGTGTCTCCATAGAAACCGTTTCCTGTGTGTCTCCATAGAGACCGTTTCCTGTTTGTCTCCATAGAAACCGTTTCCTGTGTGTCTCCATAGAAACCGGTGTTGGAGCCGCCCTACGTGGAGTCCTACCAGCGGGTGTGTACGTACAACGAGACGCGCCTGGTGACGGTGCTCCTGCCAAACTGCTCCGCCCACGTGGACCCCGCCTACACCTACCCCGTCGCCCTGCGCTGCCACTGCACTGTGTGTCTGACCAGCACCACCGAGTGTGTCACGTCTGTCTGACCAGCACCACCGAGTGTGTCACGTCTGTCTGAGGACACACACACACACACACACACACACACACTCTTCTCACTGACACACACACACACTGCTCACACACACACACACACACACACACACACACTGCTCACACACACACACACACACACACACACACACACACTGCTCACACACTGCTCACACACACACACACACACACACACACACACACACACACACACACACACACACACTGCTCACACACACACACACACACACACACACACTGCTCACACACACACACACACACACACACACACACACACACACACACACACTCTGCTCACTGACACACACACATATCATTCCTATAGTCCTCTTTATGAAACTTCCCTCTGTTCTCACTCATGATGTATCAGATCACCAATAAACACAACATGGAAGTCATCCCTGAGTCACGTGCTCTGTGATTGGTTAGATGTAAGTTTGTAAGTTTAAACTTCACTTATTTTTTTTGTCCTTTTTGGGATATCCCAAACATGAGTAGGACGTGAGTAAGCCCTGATGGTCCAGCTGCTGCTTCTGCACTGGAAGCATTTCAAAATAATGCCTCAATGACCAAATTACCTAATGAGAATGCAATGCATTTGTTTGTTCTGAAATAATTTTTTTATATGTAGGTAATTGGTACAGGTTTTATGGAGCTGCACTAGGCCTACATCATCTGTATTGGATTTCGGAGCAAGGAAATAATGTATGAATTGATTATATGATACATTTTGGCATCCCAATTTTTAGCACCTATTATCGCAAAACAGCCCGTGCGGGTGATAAGATTCATGGGTAATATTGTTGTTATATGATATTGTTACCAAAACTGGACGATTCAACGTCTCACCTGAACCACTGATGCTGATTCGTCATCACCCTGCTCTACATCTTTATGGCTGCTGGTTTTCCTGCAAGGTAACGCATCAATGTAATACAGACACTAACCATGATTAGCATAGTAATGCATCAGTTTAATACAGACACTAACCATGATTAGCATAGTAATGCATCAGTTTAATACAGACACTAACCATGCTTAGTTGACTGCTGACATTGGTCGAGAGATTACAGGGAACAGAGATAGCCTTATTTCTACCCAAGGGATCATATTGGCCTACTTATCACGAGTTCATTTCACGTTTGAGTTGCTAGCATGCTGGTACTAGGCTAAAATAGCATTGTCCGATTATTTGGGCAGGGTTAGCTTTATCCTTCTAGGGATAGATTTAATACAAGCAAACGTTACATTCTCTACACTTACTACTTTCAAAACATGTTTACATTGTAGAATGGGTTGGGATATCAGCCTAGCAGGTTTGCACTGTGTGGGTAGTTAGCCTACTAGCTAACTAACAACAACCTCATTGATAGCTACTTACACTGGGTGAAAAACTTTGGATGTCTCTTTTCTTTCTGGTGGCATTTTCCTATCTACAAAGTTCAAAAGGGTCCAAAATAGCAATGCTGAGACCAAACAAAATACTTCTATATGAGGCTTTATTATTTCCTGGCGTATTTAGAAGATTTAGTTGTGCTGAGAACGTGATCCTCTTCAGCCAATGAAATTACAGCATCTTGTCTCGCAGGCTCGAGGGCGCATTGAAAAACTTGGACATTTATTTTTCACTCTTATTGGCGCCGATAATGACCGGCGATCTATACATTATCCCTTACATAATGACCAGCGTTCTATACATTATCCCTTACATAATGACCGGCGTTCTATACATTATCCCTTACATAATGACCAGCGTTCTATACATTATCCCTTACATAATGACCGGCGTTCTATACATTATCCCTTACATAATGATCAGCGTTCTATACATTATCCCTTACATAATGACCGGCGTTCTATACATTATCCCTTACATAATGACCAGCGTTCTATACATTATCCCTTACATAATGACCGGCGTTCTATACATTATCCCTTACATAATGACCGGCGATCTATACATTATCCCTTACATAATGACCAGCGTTCTATACATTATCCCTTACATAATGACCGGCGATCTATACATTATCCCTTACATAATGACCGGCGATCTATACATTATCCCTTACATAATGACCAGCGTTCTATACATTATCCCTTACATAATGACCGGCGATCTATACATTATCCCTTACATAATGACCGGCGATCTATACATTATCCCTTACATAATGACCGGCGATCTATACATTATCCCTTACATAATGACCGGCGATCTATACATTATCCCTTACATAATGACCGGCGATCTATACATTATCCCTTACATAATGACCGGCGATCTATACATTATCCCTTACATAATGACCGGCGATCTATACATTATCCCTTACATAATGACCGGCGATCTATACATTATCCCTTACATAATGACCGGCGATCTATACATTATCCCTTACATAATGACCGGCGATCTATACATTATCCCTTACATAATGACCGGCGATCTATACATTATCCCTTACATAATGACCGGCGTTCTATACATTATCCCTTACATAATGACCGGCGATCTATACATTATCCCTTACATAATGACCGGCGATCTATACATTATCCCTTACATAATGACCGGCGATCTATACATTATCCCTTACATAATGACCGGCGATCTATACATTATCCCTTACATAATGACCGGCGATCTATACATTATCCCTTACATAATGACCGGCGTTCTATACATTATCCCTTACATAATGACCGGCGTTCTATACATTATCCCTTACATAATGACCGGCGATCTATACTTTATCCCTTACATAATGACCGGCGTTCTATACATTATCCCTTACATAATGACCGGCGATCTATACATTATCCCTTACATAATGACCGGCGATCTATACATTATCCCTTACATAATGACCGGCGATCTATACATTATCCCTTACATAATGACCGGCGATCTATACATTATCCCTTACATAATGACCAGCGATCTATACATTATCCCTTACATAATGACCGGCGATCTATACATTATCCCTTACATAATGACCGGCGATCTATACATTATCCCTTACATAATGACCGGCGATCTATACATTATCCCTTACATAATGACCGGCGTTCTATACATTATCCCTTACATAATGACCAGCGATCTATACTTTATCCCTTACCTGACTGATGCCTTTTCCTCTCGTCTGGTGATCAGCACTCCTCTGGACAAGACTCAAAGACCAAAACCCCCTCTGACAGGAAGAGCTTTAGAGTGACCCCAGTGTTGACTGGAATGGGGTGTGTGTGTGTGTGTGTATGTGTGAATTTATGGGGTACTTATGGCCTACAAGGGCAACTCAACCTCAAAGGCTTCAGATCCCACTTGAGATGCTTTCATTGATGATGGGTGTGTGTGTGTGTGTGTGTGTGTGTGTGTGTGTGTGTGTGTGTGTGTGTGTGTGTGTGTGTTATTGATTGGCTTATCGCTCTCCTGCTGTAACTTCTGCTATTCCTGGTGCCTTTATGTCACACAATCGAACACGCTGCTAATGATAAACACACACACACACACACACACACACACACACACACACACACACACACACACACACACACACACACACACACACACACACACACACACACACACCTTTAACCTTCTCAGTGGATCGGAGCAGGACCTTCAGACCGTCCACCCGCTGTAAGTAATACTGCACTACCACCAGACTGTCTGTGTGTGTGTGTGTGTGTGTGTGTGTGTGTATGTGTGTGTGTGTGTGAGAGAGAGAGAGAGAGTGTGTGATTGTGTGTGTGTGTGTGTGTGTGTGTGTGTGTGTGTGTGTGTGTGTGTGTGTGTGTGTGTGTGTGTGTGTGTGTGAGAGAGAGAGAGTGTGTGATTGTGTGTGTGTGTGTGTGTGTGTGTGTGTGTGTGTGTGTGTGTGTGTGTGTGTGTGTGTGTGTGTGTGTGTGTGTGTGTGTGTGTGTGTGTGTGTGTGTGTGTGTGTGTGTGTGTGTGTGTGTGTGTGTGTGTGTGTGTGTGTGTGCCAGTGAGAGTATAACAGGACGGCCCCAGCTAGCCTTACCCACCTAAGACTGGCAGACTTGCGGAAACATGCCCACCCTAAAGGAAGGAAGGGAAACAGATTACAGGGCACGTGTGTGTGATTGTGTGTGTGTGTGTGTGTGTCTGTGTGTGTGTGTGTGTGTGTCTGGGTGTGTGTGTGTGTGTGTGTCTGTGTGTGTGTGTGGAAGAGTTCTCAGAGCTCCAAAGACAGTCTGATGTTCCTCTAGCAGGAAAACTTCTAAACCGACTGCCTTCACCTGTCAATCAAACATATAATGTCAATCAAACATCTATGTCAGTCATCCTGACAGACATGCTCCTTTCTTAAACACAGATACACACACACAGTGACACACTCTCTCACACACAGTGACACACTCTCTCACACACACACACACACACACACACACACACACACACACACACACACACACACACACACACACACACACACACACACACACACACACACACACACACCTATGCTCAGCATTACCACAGCATAAACACAGATAGACACACACAAACACACAGTGGCACACACACACACACACACACAGATACACACTCATATACAATAGAGTGGACAAATAGAGTGGACAAAATTATTATTTTACAAATTCCTGGTGTATAAAAACAAAGTTTATTTCTCAAGACAAGGATCTTAGACATGAGGTGAATCTGGTCATATTTAAAAAAATAATATTATTAATCATCATCATCCTCATAAATGATGTGTAATTAGACCAGCAGTCATATAATAATAATAACAATACATTATATGCAGTTATGCCAGGCACACAAATAATAACAAACTATTATAAAAATAATAATAATAATAATAATTACCTAGGCCATCTTATGACAGTGCTGTTGTGGTGTGTGTACTACCCTTCATGCACAGAGCTGAAGACCCTCATGGAGAGGACCACACAGTACTTTGAAGAGGTGTGTGTGTGTGTGTGTGTGTGTGTGTGTGTGGAGGAGTCCAGTTTCAGAGGAGACTAACCGTATCGGATCTCTGATCTCTGGAGGGAGTGTCTTACAACTGACTTTCACAGGGAGGCACTCAGACACACACACACACACACACACACACACACACACACACACACACACACACACACACACACACACACACACAGAGGTTAGGTGAGTCTCTTCTGAAGCTAGACTCCTCCACACAATCAATAGTTCTTCACGGTGAGCTGAGCATCCTCTGATAGTAAATAGGTTGAGCATGCAGCCAACTTCAGTAGGAACTAACAGTCTGTACATAAACACACACACTCTCTCTCTCACACACACACACACACACACACACACACACACACACACACACAAACAGTCTGTACATAAACAACTTTGTGTCGGTAGAGGCTATATATACATGAATCAGCTTTAACTGCTTTTACATGAGCTACACATTGGCAGCAAGAAACCAGCTGGACATGCATGTAGTGTGTGTGTGTGTGTGTGTGTGTGTGTGTGTGTGTGTGTGTGTGTGTGTGTGTGTGTGTGTGTGTGTGTGTGTGTGTGTGTGTGTGTGTGTGTGTGTGTGTGTGTAGGGAGCTGAGTAAGGGGAATTGCAAAAGCCCTAATGAATATTCCTCATGCAAATATCCTCAACTAGGAATGGGGCTTATGAGGCAATCGCAAGGGTTTCAAGCGTATACACGTGTTATAAACACACACACACACACACACACACACACACTTGCACACACACACACACACACACACACACACACACACACACACACACACACTCAGACACACACACACACACACACACACACACACACACACACACTCAGACACACACACACACACACACACACACACACACACACACACTCAGACACACCCACACACACACACACACACTCACACACGTCAGAGTGTTGAGTTCTCACAGTGATCTGTCGTCTTTTTCTGAGTCTGGTGATACGGGTGTGTGTGTGTGTATTGGTGAGTGTGTGGGGGTGTGTGTGTGTATTGGTGAGTGTGTGGGGGTGGGGGTGGGGGTGTGTGTTGGTGAGTGTGTAGGTGAGTGTGTGGGGGTGGGGGTGTGTGTGTGTATTGGTGAGTGTGTTGGTGAGTGTGTGGGGGTGGGGGTGTGTGTGTGTGTTGGTGAGTGTGTTGGTGAGTGTGTTGGTGAGTGTGTGGGGGTGGGGGTGTGTGTGTGTGTGTGTGTTGGTGAGTGTGTGGGGGTGTGTGGGTGTGTGTGTGTGTGTGTGGGGGTGTGTTCAGACAGCAGGTGAAGTATCTGCCCGACCTGATGCTCAAGGGCAGCCAGACGCACGCTCAGTGTGTGAAGATCCCCCCTCAGCTCCAGACGAGCCTCTAGCACACACACCTGCACCGGCCCCTCGCCGTGTGTGTGTGTGTGTGAGCTCAATGGGGGGTGTGTGAGTGTGTGTGTGTGTGTGCTCAATTGGCTGTGTGTGAGTGTGTGTGTGTGTGTGCTCAATGGGCTGTGTGTGTGTGTGTGTGTGTGTGTGCTCAGTGGGCTGTGTGCCTCTCCGAGGTGGTCCAGGCGCTGGTCGCTGTGTGTCAGGCCGCTGTCCCATGAGTCCGTCTTCCGCAGCGAGTTCTTCCGGGACGTACCGCTGCTGCCGCCCCCCTGCTCCTGACCCCTGACCCCCAGTGGCGACAGGTGCTCCATGGAGACGGCCCTGGGGGCGCGGCTTTTCTTGGAGAGGGCGGGGCTTGGGGCGTTGTTGAGCCCCGCCCTCCTGTGCTCGTCCCCTCGTGTGGGGCTGGGGGCGGGGCTAGGCGCGGAGGCAGCCATGTTGTTTCGGAGGCGGAGCCAGCCTCGAGGGGTGGTGGCGGTCGACGGTCCCGGTTTTGCCCGGCCCGCGTTGGTCACCTTCAGGTAGGGAAGGTTCTGGCCCTGGGTCGGGGTAAGGTTCTGCTTCTGGTTCTTGTTCTGGTTGGGTTCCCCTGCTCTGCGCTCCAGAACCTCTCTGTTGTTCTGCTTGGTGGTGTGTGTGGGTGTGTGTGTGTGTGTGTGCTTGGCGGTGTGTGTGGTCCGGGGGTACGCCAGCTCATTCTGGATGGGGGTGATCTGGGAGATGGTGACCACGGATGAGCCATTGTGGTATGCGTGTGCGAGTGTGTGTGTGTGGTTCTGGTGTGTGTGTGTGAGTGTGTGTGTGTGGTTCTGGTTCTGGTGCTGGTCCAGCTGGTTGTGGGTGTGTTGGCGCTGCTGCTTGAAGCGCTGGAAGAGTCTGCGCACCGGGTGGTCCACGGGGATGGGGGGCTGGAGCTGGCTCACACCCCGCCGCCTCTCCTCCTCCTCACGCCTCACATCCACGATCTTACGGAAGATGAACTACAACACAGAACACACACACACACTGAGTTACTGACACACACACACACACACACACACACACACACAGTTACCAACACACACACACACACACACACACATACACACTGAGTTACTGACACACACACACACACACACACACACACACAGTTACCAACACACACACACACACACACACACACACACACACACACACACACACACACACAGTTACTGACACACACACACACACACAAACACACACAGTTACTGACACACACACACACACACACACACGCTGAGTTACTGACACACACACACACACACACACACACACACACACACACACACACACACACACAGTTACCAACACACACACACACACACATACACACACACACACACACACACACACAGTTACTGACACACACACACACACACACACAAACACACACAGTTACTGACACACACACACACACACACACACTCACTCACTGAGTTACTGACACACACACACACACACACACAGTTACTGACACACACACACACACAGTTACTGAAACACACACACAGACACACACACACACACAGAGTTACTGACACACACACACACACACACACACACACACACACAGTTACTGACACACACACACACACACACACACTCACTGAGTTACTGACACACACACACACACACAGTTACTGACACACACACACACACAGACACACAGTTACTGAAACACACACACAGAAACACACACACACACACACACACTGAGTTACTGACACACACACACACACACACACACACAGTTACTGACACACACGTAAACACACACTGAGTTACTGACACACACACACACACCTAAATCGTAAAAGAAGGGGCAGGGCCATTTGAAGCCAGACTTTTGCCTGACTCTAACCTGACTGGACAATGACTGTTACAGCCGGCTCGTGACCGCAACATAACAACGGAGGCAGACAACAACGGTTTCTTACAAAAAGCACGCGTGTTTATTCAGTCCACTTCAATCTCTCAATACAAAGGCAACGTGTCTAGGGGTTTAGACGTCGATATCCTGAGCACGGGAGTCAGGTGTCCATTGATGCTTTTATTTCCTTTTATCAGTCATCATTCTTCCCAAACGTCCTACAGGCCATGCATGGCCATTGCAACGTCTGTAGAGGCGCAGTGGGTCGTAACAATGACATTCAGAGGCATATCTGTCTATATATGTCTATGTATCTGACGGTCTAGTGGTAGAATCCAAAAATATCTCCTTTTCCCGTATGCAGTGTGTCGCCCCAATCGCCCTTATGGACAAACCACCCCTGATCTCAAGCTCCATTACTGAGAGAAACACACACACACACACACACACACACACACACACACACACACACACATACACACGCACCTCCTTCAACTCCTCCTCTCACCCTCAACTGCACCCTCCACCTACACACTCCTCTCCCTTATCTTCTCTAGGG
>NC_137911.1:32825242-32827742 GCF_963457725.1 Sprattus sprattus | reverse complement strand
TACACAATGCATGCAGGGCAGAATACTGAAAAGGGCAAGCGAATTCTGGAAACAAATAAAAAGCAGTGACCCCCACTCCTTTCATTATAAAGCCTATCATGTCCGGCTCACAGACATGACAAATAACAGAAGTTCACACAAGGTTAAAGCCAACACACTATTCGTTTATCTGTAACTAACCAGGACTCTAACAGGTAGAACTACAAAAAAGATACGCTGTGAAGTAGACTGAGGTAGACTTTATTCACTACTGCACAAAAACTAGACAAGTTTGCAAAACTATACGTTTGCAATGATGTAAGTTGCATTTGTTGATGACGTATGGTTAATAACATCGTGATTGTAGAAGGGACATAAAATCAAGACATTAAACAACGTTCGCCAATATCTCCGTAAGGGAGATGGGTTACTGTCAATATAAAACTGTCATATAATAATGAGTGCTTTGTTCTCCGCATTGCTGACATTACAAAAACGTAGGCTACCACTCACAAAAAAGGGAAAATGGATCTTGGCGGATCGCAAAGAACTCTCTCCCTACGCTCATCAAACTATCTAATCTGACTCCTTTTAGTCGACGAAGTACGCAACTGTTCCCCTTTCTCTCTCTCTCTCTCTGAATCTCTCTGAGTCTCCGTCAGAATCTCTCCATGAATCAGTGGGACGTGCCCTTATAGTACTGAGAACACCGGTCCCAGGTGTTCCCAATCACTGACGAGCCAACATCAAAGAATATAGATACTTTTATATAATATAATATGAATTTACATAATGGGTCATTCAACGCCAAACGGGACAATGGCTCCCACTCGACCGTCTCAGATTTGGCTGAAAAAAGTGTCTTGCTCAAGGACGCTTCGACAGGGAATCGAACTAGCAACTTTATGAAAAAACACACACACACACACACACACACACACACACACACACACACACACACACACACACACTCTATATGGAACTAGATGGAACTGTGGACACTGTTGTGGCTCACAAACATCGAAGAGAAAATACGTTTTACTTCCTCTCTCTCCTCCCTCATTTCTCCTTCTGTCTCTCTCCCCCTCTTTTTTCCTTCCCCCTCTCTTTTTCCTTCTCTCTCACTCCCTTCCGCTCTCTTATTTCCCATTCACTGTTCTTTTCTTCTGCTCTCTCTCTCACTCCCTCCCTCTCTCTCTCTTATTTACCATTCACTGTTCTTTTCTCCTTCTCTCTCTCTCCCTCCCTCTCTCTTATTCCCCATTCACTGTTCTTTTCTTCTGCTCTGTTCTTCTATCCTGTTCATTGCTGCTCTTCCCACTGATTCTATGTTTAGTTTAAAATCAAAATAAACTGCCATCCCCACTCTCTCTCACACACAGACACACACACACACACACACACACACACACAAACCTCCCCTACAGACACACACACACACACCTCCCCTACAGACACACACACACCTCCCCTACAAAAACACACACACACACACACCTCCCCTACAAACACACACACACACACATCCCCTACAGACACACACACATACCTCCCCTACAGACACACACACACACCTCCCCTACAGACACACACACACACCTCCCCTACAGACACACACACACACACCTCCCCTACAGACACACACACACACACCTCCCCTACAGACACACACACACACACACCTCCCCTACAGACACACACACACACACCTCCCCTACAGACACACACACACACCTCCCCCTACAGACACACACACACCTCCCCTACAGACACACACACACCTCCCCTACAGACACACACACACACCTCCCCTACAGACACACACACACCTCCCCTACAGACACACACACACACACCTCCTCTACAGACACACACACACACACACACACCTCCCCTACAGACACACACACACACACCTCCCCTACAGACACACACACACACACACCTCCCCCTACAGACACACACACACCTCCCCTACAGACACACACACACCTCCCCTACAGACACACACACACCTCCCCTACAGACACACACACACACCTCCTCTACAGACACACACACACACCTCCTCTACAGACACATACACACACCTCCTCTACAGACACATACACACACCTCCTCTACAGACACATACACACACCTCCTCTACAGACACATACACACACCTCCCCTACAGAGCTGAAAAGTGCATTAACACTCGTGAAATATTCAGAGGAGAGAGAGAGGGGAGGCTGTGTGTGTGTGTGTGTGTGTGTGTGTGTCTTAAGGAAAGGACAGAGTGTGAAGGCAAGCGAGAGCACGGTTGGGTGAGACAGACTAGATTGCGGAGAAAAGGGATTTGGAGGCTTTCTCTGTGTTTGTGTGTCTGGTATATATATCAATGTGTGTGTGTGTTTGTGTGTGTGTTTGCTTGCTGGTTCTGCTCCCACCTACCTAACTGCTCTTGTAAGGACAAATGTTACACCCAGGATGCTGCGCTCATCTAGTGAGCGTCGTCTGGCACTGCCCCCGGTGCAAGCAA
>NC_137911.1:32803278-32815042 GCF_963457725.1 Sprattus sprattus | reverse complement strand
GGTCCTAGCCCTAAGAACAATGGTTGCCATGACTGTTCTCTCTCCACCACTCTGTCTCTGCAGTAGATGATTGAGGACAGGTGTGTTCCTGATCAGCTGGGCAGGTGATTGAGGACAGGTGTGTTCCTGATCAGCTGGGCAGGTGATTGAGGACAGGTGTGTTCCTGATCAGCTGGGTAGGTGATTGAGGACAGGTGTGTTCCTGATTAGCTGGGCTACATAAGCCATGACCAGCCGGCAGTCAAGGCTGCTCTGGTCCTCCCGGTATTTTGCTTTTTGGTTGATCGTTGGTCGTAGGAATTTGGGTTCGCCTTGGTGTTTGGTTCTTTGTTGTTGTTTGAAAGTTTGATCTCATTATCTTTTCGTTTGTTTACCCCTAAACTGACTTTGCACGACACTTTGGTTTACTCTTCACAATACTGAATTGCACCACACTTCTGCATTCCTTTGACTTTGAAGTACCCTTTAACCTTTTAATAAATTATTCATTCTTAAAAAAACAGCGTGGCCTCCATTTATGTTTCGTGCATTCAGCCGGGCACGTAACATATGGGGGCTCGTCCAGAATTTAAGAGGGGGGGGGGGGGGGGGGGGGTGTCACAACTCAGCCTGGTCTGCCCACCCCTTGATATCAGTGCTCTCTATTGCCCACAGCTGAGTTGGCAGAGTTCTGCGCAGGTGTGAGGAATGAGGCCTTGATGAGCTGCACCATAAGAAGGTCTTGGTGCAGAGTGCAGGAGGCTCCCTCTAAACGCATGGACTCATGTGTAGGTGCACACACACACACACACACACACACACACACACACACACGAGAAAGAGAGAACAGCAGTAGGAGCCTGCCCCCTATGGGCCGTGAGTGGAACTGTGAGTGTGGAACTGTGAGAGAGGCTCTAGAATGCCTCCACATCACACCGCTGCATCCTGGGAAGGAGGAGGACTGGTGGTGATCTGTGTGAACACTACAGAGATGGAACCCTAACCCCAGACCCTAACCCCTCACCCCTCACCCCTAACCCCTCACCCCTCACCCCTCACCCCTCACCCCAGACCCTAACCAAAGATGTCCTCTCCTTCATCTGACTCCACAGAGCCTTCCTGCCTTAGGACTAATCCTCTCTCTGACCAGGCCATTCGCCCACACACACACACACACACACACACACACACACACACTGTGTGTCTGTGCACGTGGTGTTTATACATTTGGTCTTAGAGCTGCATCAACATCCCATCTTTTCACAGACTGGTGGCCAAACATGAAGCACATGACTGACACACACACACACACAACACACACACACACACACACACACACACACACACCCCCCCTAGGGAGCAGACAGAGAACTTCTTCAGCCTTGTACACCACAGCAGGATACACACACCGTCTGATCACATGAGCACGCACACACACACAGTTTTACCCACTCACACACACACGACAACAGGCCAAACACACACACAAACCCCTGCAGGTGGACCACATGACAACAGGCCAAACACACACACAAACAAACACACACACACACACACACACACACACACACACACACACACACACACACACACAGACCCCTGCAGGGGACCACATGATGACAAAACAGACACACTCACAGAGAAACATTCACAGTTCCAGCGGGTGGATGACATAACAGCCAGAGAACACACTCCAACAATGTATGGAACTGACCTTTACGTAGAGAGAGAGGGTTTTTGTGTGTGTGCGTGTGTGTGTGTGTGTGTGTGTGTGTGTGTGTGTGTGTGTGTAAACACACTCCAACAATGTATGGAACTGACCTTTACGTAGAGGGAGAGGGTTTGTGTGTGTGTGTGTGTGTATGTTGTGTGCGTGTGTATATTGGCTGGTGTGTGTGTGTGTGTGTGTGTGCGCGTATATTGTGTGTGTGTGTGAGTGCGTATATTTGTGCGAACGTGTGTGTGTGTGTGTATGTTGTGTGCGTGTGTATATTGGCCGGTGTGTGTGTGTGAGTGCGTATATTGTGTGTGTGTGTGTGTGTGTGTGTGTGTGTGTGTGTGTGCGTATATTTGTGTGTGTGAGTGTGAGTGTGTGTGTGTGTGTATGTTGTGTGCGTGTGTATATTGGCCGGTGTGTGTGTGTGAGTGCGTATATTGTGTGTGTGTGTGTGTGTGTGAGCGTATATTTGTGTGAGTGTGTGAGTGTGTGTGTGTGTGTGGTATGTTGTGTGCGTGTGTATATTGGCTGGTGTGTGTGTGTGTGTGTGAGTGCGTATATTGTGTGTGTGTGAGTGTGTGTGTAACTGACCTTTAAGCAGAGGGAGAGGCGTGAGCTCGATAGGTTTGCCCTGAGCACGGAACTGAGAGGAGCTCTGCGATCGCTTCTGGCGCGCCTTCCTCACTGACTTACGAGAGAAGCCGTCCACTTTATCCACCGACGGAGGAGTGCTGGCCGCCGAGGACATATCCCTGATGGAGAGAGAGAGAGAGAGAGAGAGAGGGAGAGAGCGAGGGAGAGAGAGAGAGAGAGGGAGAGAGAGCGAGGGGGAGAGAGAGAGAGAGAGAGAGAGAGAGAGAGAGAGAGAGAGAGAGAGAGAGAGAGAGAGGGAGGGAGGGAGAGAGAGAGGAGAGAGAGAGAGAGAGAGAGAGGGAGGGAGAGAGAGAGGAGAGAGAGAGAGAGGGGGGGGGGAGGGAGAGAGAGAGAGAGAGAGAGAGAGAGGAGAGAGAGAGAGAGAGAGGGAGAGAGAGAGGAGAGAGAGAGGGGGGGGGAGAGAGAGAGAACGTCATTTAATACACAGTTCTTGGCAAATCGTATCATAGCAATAGTTTCTAGGTGAGGGAAGTCGGTCAAGATTTTGACAAAGTGCAGTATTCTGAAACGGCGTGCCTTTGGCAGCTGTAAATTATTGAGCAGATATCCCTTCTCACCCTTCCTGAAGCCTGACTTGTCAATAACTTTATCAAAGTACTCAATATAAAGTAACCAGCTTCGTCTCTGATCAGAAATACCAAAGTCAGCCATCTTCCCTAACGTTAACTAAGCTAATTTCACTAGCGTTAACTTAGCTAACTTCCCCAGCGTTAACTAAGCTAACTTCCCTAGCGTTAACTAAGCTAATTTCACTAGCGTTAACTTGGCTAACTTCCCCAGCATTAACTAAGCTTACTTCACTAGCGTTAACTAAGCTAACTTCACTAGCGTTAACTAAGCTGCTTCTGTAACTTCACTAATGGTAGCTAGCTAGTTTAGGTCATTACAGGTTAGGGAGGTTCCTACAGCACCAACCTACAATATGGGCCCAATAACCTGATGACATCATCAATATGGGCCCAATAACCTGATCACATCATGGCACAAGAGACACACACACACTCATACATCCTCTTGGATGCCAACTTGAATATTTGAAATGTTTCCCTCCACTTCAGTACTGCAACCCGTCTGCCACGCACGGCATGATGTGAAGAATGAATGTTTATTCCCCAACACGTCTGGGTTAGGGTTAGGCACGATATGAAGTTTGAATGACTATTGCACACATCACTGATTTCTCTGCTTTTCTGGTGTTTTACCAAATGACAAAGATGTGAAGGTTAACCAGCGTAGCAACAGTAACTCGGACTTTGTGAAAGGTTAATTACTGTCTTTTAACCAGAGGAGCTCACCAGGATCACCACACACACACACACACACACACACACACACACAGACAGAGCAGCGCCCCATTCTTGTTGTCATGGCATCCCCCCAACCCCTACTAGGTCATGCAGTTCTCAGCTTCACACACACACACACACACACACACAGAGCGAGGGAGAGAGTAGAGCTTGAGTTTGCCACTTCTCGACACCTCACTTTCTTACTCACTCACTCACTCACACACACACACACACACACACACACACACACACACACACACACACACACACACACACACACACACACACACACACACACACACACACTCTCTCTTTCAGGACACAGGTGTTTCTGAAGGCCAGAGGCCTACCCCCCCCCACCCCCCTTAAAGTGAGCCCTCCTCACACACACACACACAGTTAAGAGTTGTTCAACTGGGCATCTCACATTAAAGTGAGCCCTCCTACTAGATTCTTATTACATAACAGGCCAGCTGACATGCATGCACGCACGCATGCACGCACGCACGCACACACACACACACACACACACACACGAAGAGGGATTACAAGGGAGGGACGAGGGAAGGGGGGGAAAAAGAAGCTTAACAGGAAGTCAACAGGCTTCCACAGGAAGTCAACAGCCTTGGACGAGCAGCCTTGGCAGAGCCAATCAAAACCCTGACTGGGAACCATAGACGTACATAAACAAAGCGTTGTCATCTTGGAGGATGGAGTTCGGTCCCAAACTCTGCCTCACACACACACACACACACACACACACACACACACACACACACACACACACACACACACAGTCTTTTACTCTCTCTTTAAGGACACAGGTGTTCCCTCATCTGGATATCTCTTGACTTCACCTCCAATGATGACGAGCCTCGTGAAACAAATGTCCGGGCGCACCCCACCTACTCTGCTGCTCATCCCCAAACGCTTGATCCTTACTGTGGCTCCATTTAAGAGGGAAATAAACAGGCTTTCCAACGGTATAAGATGTATTGCCAAGAAGCATTGTTACAACAAAGAAATATTCTACCAGAACACAAATGTCCTTACTTTTTACTTTTTGAGCTTAGTTTATGTGTCTATGCTGGGAATATTGTGGGTGTAGTAAAAAGATGGAGCATAGGTGAATGAAAACTGCTCAGTGTGCTACACGTGCATTTGGCTATGCTGCACATCTAAGTGAGGGTGTGTGTGTGTGTGTGTGTGTGTGTGTGTGTAGTAAATCCTATGAAATTCTGAAAAGACCCACTGAAATACACCTACCCATACTACCCCTGATGCTGTCATCTACTCTCAACACACACACACAGACACACAAAAACTGGGCAGCAAGTGATGGTTATTCACACACAACGCACAAAGTATGAACTACAACTAGTACTTGTAAAGTCTGCCCCACACACACACACACACACACAGTCAGTCAGTCTGCCACTCACAGCACCGGCATATGAACTGAGATAAAGAGGGGGAATAAAGAGAAGGAGAAGAGAGAGAGGAAGAAGAGAGAGAAAGACGGAGAGGAACGAGAGAGAAAGACGGAGTGTGGGAAAAGAGAGAGCGAGAGAGAGGAAAGAGAGAGAAAGAGTGAGAGAGGAAGAAGAGAGAGAAAGAGTGAGAGGAAGGAGAGAGAGAGCGAAAGATAGAGACTGAGTGTGGGAGAAGAGAGAGAGAGAGAGAAAGTGAGAAAAAAGAGACAGAGAGAGGAATGAGAGAGAGAGAGGGGATTGAAGAAAAAGAGGAAGAAGAGAAAGAGTAAGTGAGGAAGAAGAGAGCGAGAGAGAGAGATAAATAAAGACTGAGTGTGGGAGAAGAGAGAGAAAGACAGTGTGAGAACAGATAGAGAGAGGAGAAAAAAGAGAGGGAAAGGAACAGCCCTCACGTCTTTCATAAGAATACAGATCTGATGACTCGCGCCATTAAACTCTCTCTCTCTCTCTCTCTCTCTCTCTCTCTCTCTCTCTCTCTCTCTCACACACACACACACACACACACACACACACACACACACACACACACACACACACACACACACACACACACACACAGACACACAGACACACAGACACACAGACACACAGACACACAGGACACACAGTGCGGTTACATGTGTCCAGTTTTCGAGCGTAGTCGGGTTTCAATCGAAGATCCAATTCATGTAACTTCCCAAATCTAGATTTCCTGTGTCCGACTGAAATCAGATTTACACCCCCAGATAAGTGATCGGATTACGCTGGAAATCGGACAACGCGGGCATGTAACTCTCGAAACTAGATTACAACTGTAGGGCCAATAGTTTTCCGCGTCAAAAAAAAGCAAATTCCGTGTCACGTTTTTGGTAATTCCGTGATTCCGCGTCAAAAAAATACAAACAGCCGTATAATGCCTTTCTGCACGTTAACTGTATGAAAAACTCTGTTGATACAGTGATGTTGCCTAGCAACGCTGTTTGCGTGCGTGTAGCACCCACAGTTAAGATACTGTCGAGTTCAGTTTGTCGCTAAGTAGTTGACCATACTGTGCCTTATACATTTCCAATGCTTAAATCATCATTGTTCGACCTGTATGTGAGGTATTATGTGCATACTTAATGAAAGTAAGGGTTTTCATGAAGTTGCTTCTGTAATAGATCATGTATTAAATACCAAATTTTGGGCTACCTGCTCGTGCTATTACTAGTGATTAGCATGATGCTAAGCGGAGATTTAGCTATGTTCTGTTCTTATGTTGATACGCTGTAATAAAGATGGGTTCATATATATGAATGAGATCCATGTTGCCTAGTGTAATGTCCACTATTATATGTATCTAGTAATATTAGTTGTGTAATTGTTATTGTGTAGCATGGTAATGTAATTCAGTGCAGTGCTAATTAGTCCCCATAAATTAGACTGCTTGGTAACTCAGTGAATAATACGTGCCCTTCTTAGATTGTTGTTTGCCAGCCATCAACACAACAGAAGACTTAACATTTTTAGTTTTAATGTGATTGGGAAGATGAGCAAATTAACGTGACTACCGTTGAAAAGGGGGGCGTGGCCGGAGCAGAGTTCAGCGCAGACGTGACATTTTCTGACCGCTTTTGTTCTTTAATTAATGTTTGTTCATTGTTGCGATCGTTGTTGTGTTTATTAGAAAGAAATTCAGTCTTACAGGGTAAAATACAGGGGGTTTTGGGCGATTTTGATGCACAAAATTATGTTTCCGTTTGAAAAGTTGCAATTCCGTTTTCAGTGGTCCATTCCGTTTCAGATGGTCCATTCCGCGTATTCCGTCCGTTTTCCGTTTTCGCGGAAAACTATTGGCCCTACAACTGGACAACAACAACTTTTGCGCATGCTTGAGATCCAGCCCATAGACACATGCATCATATGTCTATGATATGATTATCGCAGCTAGACGCTCACTGTTCTTGTGCTCTCTCTCATTCACTTTGAAATACTGAAACGAAAGTGAAACGTTGAAATTAAAACGTTGACTGCGACTGTTTTGGACAGAACGCGCTAATTCACAAATATTTTCATACTACTTTTCCACCACTTGTTAGTCATGTAATCCATTCATATCAAAGTGAATCAATCAATACTAATACAACTTTAACTGTGATGTGTTTTTGTTTCATTTCACAACTTATTTACTGTATAATCAACGGTAGCAGATGCCCGCTTGTAAACATCCCACATTTGATTTGAACTGACGCGGCCAAGATCTGGATTTGCCACTGCCATGAGATAACGCAGTTAACCCCCCATGGATAGAGAAGTCGGGCTTTGGCCGAAATCGGGTTTATGCCATCATGTAACCGCACTGACAGACACAGACCCAGCTTTTTAATACGTGTACAACACAGCTTCCAGTAATGGAGACATCAGTGTGATGGTCTCTATTAAGGCTGTTATGATAATCGATAAATATTATCAGTCCTGCCACTTAACCCAACTATGCAAACTAACTAACCAATGTGTGTGTGTGTGTGTGTGTGTGTGTGTGTGTGTGTGTGTGTGTGTGTGTGTGTGTGTGTGGGGCCTGCAGTATCTCATCAGGGGCCTACAGTATGTCATCATCAGGGGCCTGCAGTATGTCATCATCAGGGGCCTGCAGTGTACGTCATCATCAGGGGCCTGCAGTGTATGTCATCATCAGGGGCCTGCAGTGTATGTCATCATCAGGGGCCTGCAGTATGTCATCATCAGGGGCCTGCAGTACGAGGTCTCACCCTACCAGGTCCCACCCTACGAGTTCCCACCCTACGATGTCCAACCCTACGAGGTCCAACCCTACGAGGTTTCACCCTACCAGGTCCCACCCTACGAGGTCCCACCCTACGATGTCCAACCCTACGAGGTCCAACCCTATGCTCACGAGCGACACAGGAGGAAGATCGTGGTTGCCAGGTTACAGAACTAAACAAGTAGGTTTGACACTTTTGCTCTTTTGATTGGGCAACATGCGTCACGCCGCACACACACACACACACACCTATTGGCAGCGGTTGTGTTGGCAGTAGTGAAATGAAATAAGGTACTCTAGACATTAATCAGACACTCCAACAAACTGTGTGTCAAAACACACAATCAAACACACACACACACACACACACAAACAGAGTCTGATCTACACAGGATTCTGAGGAGACTAGCTGAATCTGAGACATGGTTTCTAGATCAAAAGTAGAAACCTGGATTCCCCCACCTCGTCATGTGCCCTGCCTCACTGGCCTTATCAACCCCGTATGACAGGAGGTCCTGGGCTGAACGGAGAGGAGCGGGATCTGGTGGAGATGGGGATAGTGTACATGCCACCGGTACGGTTCAACTAACCGAACACTACGGAAAAACATTCGTGTCTCAAGGCAAGGCTACCGGTTCAGTCTATGCTTCTGTGTCTGATTCACCAGAATGCCATCAACCCGGTTTGGCATTAGACGAACCGTTAGCTCTGTTAACGTTAGACGTCAAAAGATTTATTATCATAGCTGTTGCAGTTCTCACAATCTAACAAGGTGCATCATGGAAACGACAGACAAGAACTCTTTGAATCATGTGAAAATAACCGAGAGTAAATAAATTGATGTTAAGTCTGATTCATTCATAAGCAGCTAACCTACCCAGTACGGCGTGATGTTTCAGACCAACAGTTAACTAAGCAAACTGGTTTTACGGCCTGCAAGTTAAGGAGCTAGCTACCGACGAGCTAACTGCAAAAGGATACTTTCTAAGCAATAACAGGATAAGACACGGGCAGCAGGGTCTTGTAACAAGAGGAAAATAACGACAAGCTGCACTGAAATGTCATTCTTAAATGATGTTTAGCATAGTGCTTAACCTCAGATAACAGTTTTTAATTCAGTGAAAGACTGCTCCACCGGTAACTCCTCTGATGTCCTATAACGCAGGGCATATTTGAGCTAGTGCTAACTTAGCTAACAACATTCCTTCATTACTACCGACTGCTAGCCAACGTTTGCTTTCGAGAGAGACAGGCAGAGCCAAACACGAACGTTTGCTATACAGCTGGCTAACTACCGAGCTAGCTGTAGATAGCTAGTTAGCGAGGCACAACTGTCCTTCAGAAAACTAATACTAGCGTAAAGCTAAACAATTATCTTTCTACTGTTTACATAACTTTCTGAAAGTAAGTATGTATGGTGGCGAAGCTTGGACGTTTCAAAATGTCAGTGATCGTTCTTTGCGAAGTATAAATGAGTCAGTCTGTTAGCCAACTAACGATAGCTACACACTGGTCGGCTGATCAGCCATCCCATACATTTCTAGATGTAATGTTAAGTGCAGACGGCTATCAAGCCAGTTGCCTATCTGGCTAACGTTACCGTTTCCCACCGAGCTAGCTACCAAGACGTGCTTCAAAAAGCTCCAAGTTAGCACAGAAGAAAAGCGACTAGCTAACATTCTTTCCCTTACCTTGATCCTCTGTGTGTCGGTTGACGAAGATGTTAGCGAGGAGCGATCCTTTCAAATCAGTATTTCCACAAAGGTATTTCCAATCCTGTGCAATTGGCCTCTTCCAGCAGTGGCTACAACAGCAGCATAAACGGCTATCTTGGCCTTTTTGAACAGCCAAACCCACAAGTACCTTTTACCTTCTAACGAAATAATCCGCCGTGTCCCATTAATAGCGAAATACGGATGTGTGAGGAGATGCAGCTACATGAATCACATTCCCTGATTGTTGATGGTATCACCAGCTTGCAGCGTACCGCTGGGTTTTCAGGTTGTTTTCTTCAGAATGTGTTTAATTTGGGACAATCTCTTTTCGCCCTATTGTCAATATTACTGGGCTGAGTCCATAGCACACATAACATCAGCCCCACAGGAAGTGCTGGTTGGCTTGGGCCTATGCCCGCTGCCCATTGGTCGGTTTGAAGGATGTTAAGGATACGATTGGATGGCGTGTTGTGTCACTCATTAGTGATGCACTAAGACTCACAGACAGATGAATAAGGAAAGATAGGTTGAGGATTGAGTGCTCGGGAAAGAGACTGGGCAGGAGGCGGTGGTCTCTCTCTCGGAATGAGGATAAACCTGGTAGCCCAACCCCACCGGGAGACTGCACTGGGAAAAAACGTATTTTTGCAGAACAATTAAAAACAGGCCGGGTCAGCATTGAAATGTATTTGAATATTAGGCCAGGCAAAATACCGTTTTACGACAGACTAATTGTAAAATAATTTTTCTGAAGTGTCCAGAACAACATACTAAAAGTCCTAGTAAAGAAATCCTAGATGAGGAAATATGTTTACTTCTGTGTTCTAGTACTATATGTTTACTAACTATGTTTACTATGTTTATTACTCTGTGCTAATAATGCATGGAAAAAATACACTTCAAAAATGCAATTTTTCCCTTTACTCCTATCAAAATGAAACTTTTCACAATGAAAGAACACATGAAAAGTAAAAATATTTGTATAAAAAGTTTCTTTTGAAATTCATATGAATATGCACATGAGCCCCACACGTATTGAATATGTCCATAGGCAGAAACACCATTCATATGTTTGACAAATGCATCGGCCCAATCTTCATCCAATCACCCTACTGCCAATGGGAGAAGGCAATGTTGCTTTTAGACTGGCCTCTAACCTGAAAACTGCGTGGCTTGGTAGTACCTGCCAGGGTATTGTGTTTCTGCCTATGCAATCAGGACATATTCACTAAGTGTGACGCTCATGTGCATATTCAAATTAATTAAAAAAAAACTTGTAATATATAAAAGTTACTTTTTATGTATACTTTTACCATGTAAAGTTGTATTGTGGTAGGAGTAAAGGAAAAAAATAAGCCTATTTGACGTATTTTGGGCATATTCGATTAGTGTATAGCTCATTTGCATATTCAGATTCATTTTCAAAGAAACTTGTAATACAAAAAAAGTTACTTTCCATGGGTACTTTCATTGTGTAAAGTTTGATTTTGATAGGAATAAAGGAAATAATGACATTTTTTTAGGTGTATTTTTGCCATGCATTATTAGCACACATCTCAGATTGATGAGAATTAAACATATTTCCTCAACTAGGATTTCTTAGGACTTTTAGTATGTTGTTCTGGACACGAAAAAATTTAAATATTTAACAAGTAATTCTATTTTTGGCTCCAAAATGGGCTATTTTGCCTGGGCTATACAGTATATGGAAATCTGATTTCAATAGTGGCCTACACTTTTAAAATTTGTACTCACGGACGAAACCATCAAAGTAGATCCCCACACACTCTTTTTCAATATCTCGAATCATATAAGTATAATTTTTTTGATGTCTTCACACTGTTTTAATCCATACTGACTTATTTTCTATGGTGTGTGTTCACTGTTCAGTTTGATATCTTGCCGGAGTGTGCCTGTGTGCCTCGTTTCACCATTATGCCTCTGCTTAACTTCATACAGATAACCTGACAGTGATAAGAGCTCTGTCTGAGTGCCATGCTGCTTTTATTGCATAAACAGGACTCATTGGCAAACCTTTACAGGTTAGGGTTAGGGTTTAACCAACTTTACAGGTTTAAAATGCTAAAAGTGGCATGGCAGACATGATGGAATTGCAGTTATGCATGTGGACATAACATAAGCACCATCATGCACTCTGGTCTTGTGATGTAACATAA
>NC_137911.1:32773278-32778278 GCF_963457725.1 Sprattus sprattus | reverse complement strand
TAAGACTAATTCCACTCATTTCAAGCCATGTAGCTACCTCAAAATAAGCCTGATGTCACTCAAAGCTAGTGAACTTCTGAGGCATTAGTACTTGAAATAAGAAACAATTCAGGCTTCTACATAAGACCACACAGACTTTTCAGAAAACTTCTTTTTGACTTTATATAAGAATTATCATTCATCATCATCATTATCATTGTTTATTCAGGGAGAATTGACTGAGCACAGGCCTCTTTTGAAGCAATGCCCTCCTGACTGAGGCTACAGGATACAGAAGAACAATAAATAAACAAACCATAACAAAACAAAACAAAACATTGACATTTTCAAATCAATTTCTTATTACCTTCCATTTCCCTAAAAAAAAATGTTTTTCCTTCTGTTTTGATCAGACACCTCTGTACACCTGAGGCAGAACCAGACACACACACACACACACACACACACACACACACACACACACACACACACACACACACACACACACACACACACACACACACTTATCTGTTTTGATCAGACACCTGTGTACACCTGAGGCAGAACCAGACACACACACACACACACACACACACACACACACACACACACACACACACACACACACACACACACACACACACACAGACACTTATCTGTTTTGCTCAGACACCTCTGTACACCTGAGGCAGAACCAGACACACACACACACACACACACACACACACACACACACACACACACACACACACACACTTATCTGTTTTGCTCAGACACCTCTGTACACCTGAGGCAGAACCAGACACACACACACACACACACACACACACACACACACACACACACACACACACACACACACACACACACACACTTATCTGTTTTGCTCAGACACCTCTGTACACCTGAGGCAGAACCAGACACACACACACACACACACACACACACACACACACTCACACACACACACACACACACAGAGACACACACACACACACACACACACACACACACACACACACACACACACACTTATCTGTTTTGCTCAGACACCTCTGTACACCTGAGGCAGAACCAGACACACACACACACACACACACACACACACACACACACACACACACACACACACACACACGTATCTGTTTTGCTCAGACACCTCTGTACACCTGAGGCAGAACCAGGCCTCGACCAGAAGACTAGCAAATAACCCTAACCCTAGAGATGAGGATGTACTTCAGGTCATGACCCTTCATTGTGTGTGTGTGTGTGTGCCAATGGGAGTGTGTGTGTGTGTGTGTGTGCCATAACCCACAAATAAAGCCGTGAACAATTCATGTCCATGTTTGGTGTTTTTGTATTTGTGAATAAATAAAGCTGACCTCCTAAGAGGGGGGGAGTGGTGGGTTTAAATGCAGTGTGAACTGTGAGTCTTTATGCTGAGATCCATCATTCCCTCTTAAATTTCAACAGAGACTTCATCTCAAATTCATTATCAAGGTTAACACATGTGCATAGTTGTGACTGTTGACGTAGCCACGTGCTGGCCACCATTAGTCAGAGAATGGCCACCCTGCCGACCGAATTATAGGCTATATATATTTTTAATAGGCCTAATCGAATTTATTATAGCCTATTAACGAAGTTCGGAGTCAAAGCTATAGGCTACTGAAAAGGCAGGCTGTCGCCTAAAACTGTGTTGGCTAAACACTCATTAAAAACTGATGCTAATTATCTTGGAAAATTCTCTAACTGTAGTCAAGTTGTCATTGCTTGTATCAAACTATTGTGAATTTGTCGTAACATTAAAACAGGAGACAACTTACTCCTTGTAGAAGACTGATGCTCAGAGCTCCAGTGGTTTCCTCAGGTGAACGAAATGTTCAGAAAATCAGTCGCGTGCAATGCCAGGATTAATTGGTTGCTGGATTAAATCTTACCCAGATACAAAAGATAAGCTTTTTCTGATTGGCTATTGTGTAGCCCATTTCTTTTTTTGATTGGATGATAAGTGGCACCTCACTTCAGACTCCAGGGGATTCGGGGAGACGTGCTTGAATGGTGAGGGGGGCGCGGCCAGGTCATGTTTGCGATGCGGGCCTGCGGCACATTAAATAGCCTAGAGTTTTTTTTCAGCGTGAGAAATACGATGTGTGGCGGGAGTGCGTGATTAAAGACCAACATGAGTGACTGTCACGCTCAATGCGTGACACTTGAGAGCCCTGCCGTTTGTCCAAAACTGTGGAAAAACGTCAGAAAAAGTGTGGGTGATGAACCCTCTCACCGGGAAAAGTGTGGGTGTTAAAACCCGCGGGTGCGACATGCCCGTGTCCTTCTCTCCTGCCATCCGCCGCCGGTAGAGGGTAACCCTCGAAAATGGCAAACGACAGCCTCGCCATGAAGGGGCCGTAGAGCGTGTGGCTGTCAGTGGTGACCCCCCTCGCGAAGTGCCGCATGAGGTGCCACACGTCCAGCCTGACCACCAGCTCGTGCCACTCGTGGAACATAACTGGATGTGGGAGACTATGACACACACACACACACACTAATACACACATAGACACACACACACACACACTAGTATGTGCTATGTGCTCGACGGGAGCGTTCCTCTCTGCATCCCAAGCCAGCACATACTCCTGCAAGATCTGCATCTTGGTCCCTACACTCGCCGTCTGACGCATGATCCACTGCAAGTAGCTATAGAGATGAGACAGCGTGGAAAAAGAATCACATCAATCAGATCACATTACAGTGCCTGACACACACACACACACACACAAACACACACACTAATACACACATAGACACACACACTCACACACACACAAACACACACACACTAATACACACGTAGACACACACACACACACACACACAAACACACACTAATACACACATAGACACACAAACACACACACACAAACACACACACACACACACACACTAATACACACATAGACACACACACACACACACACACACAAACACACACACACACAAACACACACACACTAATACACACATAGACACACACACACACACACAAACACACACTAATACACACATAGACACACACACACACACACACACACTAATACACACACACACCCACTCACTCACACTAATACACACATAGACACACACACACACACACACACACACACACACTAATACACACAGACACACACAAACACACACACGCAAACACTAATACACACATACACACACACACACACACACACTAATACACACAGACACACACACACACACTAATACACACACACACTCACTCACACTAACACACACACACAGACACACACACACACTAATACACACTAATACACACTTAGACACACACACACACACACTAATACACACATAGACACACACACACACACACACACACACACTAACACACACACACACACACACACACACACACGGCAAGACTTACATTCGACTGTCTTTGTCCTTCGCCTCGTACAGGGACTTGAAGGACACATGGGCATACCTCCCAAACCCAACCAGCATGCCGTCCAGGCCCCCTCCAGCCTTGGCGCCCTCAATCACCCTACGCCTGG
The DNA here is from genome assembly GCF_963457725.1 of Sprattus sprattus. Lineage (NCBI taxonomy): Eukaryota > Metazoa > Chordata > Actinopteri > Clupeiformes > Clupeidae > Sprattus > Sprattus sprattus. Next base: position 32,774,715 of record NC_137911.1, on the reverse strand, counting down.
CGATGGCTGCCACCATCTGAGGGTACAGCCTGGCGTAGGAGGTGAGGGCATCTTTATGGACCATGATGGGGGTCTGGCTGGTGTCCCTCTCCCGCTCTATCTCGTGGCTCACGAGGAATAAAAATGTCAACGATTTAACTACGAACGAAAGTTTAAATTCAACTTGACTAAGCTGAGTTCACTAATTACATGAATGATAGAAGGCTAGGTCGCCAAGTCATCATATTCTGAATGCATTTCACCGCGCTTGTAAATTTAAATGAAATTAAAATTAAACCTTGCCTTACCTGAGCTTGTTAACCTTACATGAATGACAGCATGCAACCTAAAGAATTGAACGAAAAACATTTTTAATTTACCTTTTAGATTTACCTCCGATCTGCTTGACAAGAAGCAAAGTTTGACTCTTTGACTTCAGCAGGGGAAAAGGTGGGGGCTGCTCTAGCCAATCACAGCAGAGAGACAGACGAATGAACCACCCTGAGTTTCCTGCCGCACCTGCAGCACATATACTAAAATTGGAACGACAGAGAAGATACGCATGGCCCCTTGATACAAGCAAGGATGACACGCAAATTCGTGAAGCTTTCCACATTTTGAGTCTATTTGCCATATTTCGAGTTATTTTTGCCATTCTTCTATGTACTACTTTCCTTTGAAAACGTGTTCTTCGAGGTTGCAGTACGCCTACCAGCCGCTAGAGGGCACCTTCGACCATTGGTAGCTGCATCACACCAGCCTGCCACCAGTGAATGATTTGGACAAATGGTCAAAATTTACCTTTTTGTTTTACTAAATGAGTTCTACAGCAAATAAATATTAAAGCCCAAGTTATGAAACTCCACATGTGTGTGCTGCAATCTTCAAACACACTTTCAAATGAACTCCAGTCAGTGTGTGCTCAAACTAACTCCTATGTGTGTGTGTGTGTGCTCAAACTAACTCCTATGTGTGTGTGCTCACACTAACTCCTATGTGTGTGTGCTCAAACTAACTCCTATGTGTGTGTGCTCACACTAACTCCTATGTGTGTGTGTGCTCAAACTAACTCCTATATGTGTGTGTGCTCAAACTAACTCCTATGTGTGTGTGCTCAAACTAACTCCTATGTGTGTGTTCAAACTAACTCCTATATGTGTGTGTGCAGACTCATTAGCCTTCAAATGGCTTATGTGAGAATTCAAGTTCTCCTGTAGCATTTGAAACCCCCCCCCCCCCCCTTCACCTTTGGTCCTCTGCTCCACTTAGACACACACACACACACACACACACACACACACACACACACACACACACACACACACACACACACACACACACACACACACACACACACACACACACACACAACAGTATAATATAACAGTATATTTGGACGCTATTAAATGTACAAATCTGGCTGTTATCAGAAATGTTCCAGTACATGTAATACCAACC
>NC_137911.1:32548278-32770778 GCF_963457725.1 Sprattus sprattus | reverse complement strand
TCATCTTAAAGTGAGACTGAAAAATAGGCCTTGGAATTTGGTTATTCAATTCTAGCTGAAAATTGCCAAAAACATGGCTGGTTTGTGAGCGGTTGATTATATGGTGTGCCACTTTACAGCCTTCAAATGTTCTTAAAGGAGGCCTGTTATAATGCTTAATGCCTATCCAGAATAGTTTCATCAGAGCTGCCTCAGTAAGAGACATTTAAGATAGCATGTATGGTCTGTAGCATGACTTGTGCAACCTGCTACAATCATATGGTATGACTGAAAAATAGGCCTTGGAATTTGTGTATTGCCAAAGAAATGCCATGATTTTAAGAGGTTGATAATATTGTGTGTCACTTTACAACCTAATAAATGTTCTTAAAGGTGGCTGGTTATGAGGTCTAACACCTACTCAGAAATAGTTCCATCAGGTCTGTCACAGTATGAACATAAGACAACATGACCAGCTGAGCAACAGCAGCACCTGGCTACAACACTGAAAAGCTGCTTAATATGAACATTATTATTTATTTGCATAACTTCATAGACATTGCTTTAGCATTTTAACAGTTTGAAAGAGAGGTTGATTATCTCTCCAGGATGTGAAAGCAGAGCTGCCTCTCCTCCTTTCCTGTAAAGCCCTGTCATGCCACCCACCCATACACCTGAGGCTGCCCAGTTCAACCCCAATAAACACACACCATGTGCTGTAGATAAGAGCTCATTTAGATAAGAAGGATTGCAGTACTAATAGAACTAAGAACCATTATCTGATAATAGGTCTCACCATCTACTAACTAGGGTCCATGTCAGTCTGGCACAAGGATTGCATGCACCCAGTAGTGACTATGGCCGAAAAGATATGCTCATAGGACCATATTTCCGCGATGCCAATATTTTGCAACATATCATTCTGAAAATGTATTTTTCAGATATGTAGGTGAAACCGGTGTTGTTACATTAGTTATATTAAATCAGTCTCATAAAATGTAATATTCATTAAATTTAGTATTTCATATTTTATAATTTAATTACTAAAATAATGGAAAGCTCTATGCTGCAGTCTAAGTATGGTATCATAATACTATCGTACTACAATATCACTACAAAGTCTATAACACTTCATGGAACAACCAGAGAAGTGAAGGCAATTGGAGTACTTGATTGGCGGAAAATGGCTTTCAGTGGAATATTGGAACAATAACAGACAAGACAATTGTTTAAGTCTAAATAAACAATTTATTAAAAGTAACAGACAGTAATTAATGGCTAAAACTAATCACATAAGCAACTGAGTACGACTATGAAACAAGGCACAAAGTGGAGTTGGGATTACAGAGGGGAGGGCATGAGAACCTGCTCGTGTCTGTGTGTGTGTGTGTGTGTGTGTGTGTGTGTGTGTGTGTGTGTGTGCGCGTGCGCAGGTATGCACGGTTACACGCTAAAGGCTGATTCATGCTTCCTTACGTAAGCGCAAGCGCAAGAGGCCGCGCAAGCCCCTTGCGCGACCCTTGCGCGACTTCTTACGTCTTGCGTGCGTCGGCCCCTTTTTCTAGACTTGCGTCATTTTTTACGTAAGCCCTTACGCGAGCCTCGCAGCCTGCATTCTATCAACGAATGATACGAGATGAGGTTACTAAAATATTCTGCATGTCTACTCAGTTTTACAGTGCTTCCCAAGTAAAGGTTTGAAAATAACTTCAAGCTTCAGACTTTCTGTTAGGGAACCTGTTATCTATCTGCAGAGCAAATGTCAGGCTCATACAAAAACATTAACGTGAATTACTTGATGCTAATACCTAGCGCGGTTGCTTGCTACAGCGTTGGGGGTTAACGGTTGCGCAAAATTTACTCGGTGCAGTTCATGCTCCCAAAGGTTGCGCGTGTTGTCATGAGCCTGCCATTTGCCTGGCAGATAGAAAGCTGTTTCCCTAACAGAAAGTCTGAAGCTTGAAGTTCTTTTCAAACCTTTGCTTGGGTAGCACTGTTAAACAGAGCAGACATGCAGACTACATTTGAGTAATCTCATCACGTAACATTCGTTTTCTAAAAACAATCACATAGTATTGCATGTTTTACTGTGGTAGAAAATACGTTAGCTTAATGCTAACGTATATGGAAAATCCTATAGACACCGCGCTAGGTGTTAGCATCAAGTAATTCACGTTAATGTTTTTGTATGAGCCTGACATTTGCTCTGCAGATAGATAACAGGTTCCCTAACAGAAAGTCTGAAGCTGAAACCGGTATCCTGTGATGGTGTAGCTTTGTTGGAAGCCTGTCCTTGTCCCTATATTGTGGCAGTCTGTCCCTCTGATACTCTCCACTTAAAACTGACAGCACTGAACTCACGATGTGAACGTGTATATGATCAGATGGTGATCGAGGGTGTTAGAGAGAGAGAGAGATGGTGCATGCACGTTCTAACAAATTAGCAAAGTAAAACAAATTAGCGAAGTAAAACAAATTAGCGAAGTAAAACAAATTAGCGAAGTAAAACAAAAGCAAGATATATCACGGTCACAGACTGTGCACTGTGAATTACAAAGTGAGCATTTAAATCATAAATGAAATAAAACAACAATACTTTCAAACATATATTAACACACATCTAAGACTAATCTCTGCCCAGATGTCAGCCTTACTTGATTAACGCTCTTGCTTAGCGTTAAACGTTGTTTCACGCAATTCCAAATATAGCGCGGCACGCAGATCCGAGTGAGATGTCCGTGTCCTTCTTTCTGCAACTCGTCAGTTGAACTCGTGGAGGCCTTGTTGGATGTCCGATCGGTTTAGAAGGATGTAGAAGTTCTTTGTCGACGTGGAGGAACTAATTAGGGAAGCCGGTCACCTTATTTTACTCAGAACACTGCTGGGCTGCAGTATACTTCTACCGGTATGACTTAGGTTGCAACTAAACGAGTCAAAGTATTTTCTTAACTTCGGCCAAAAGCTCAAATACGACTGACATGCGTGGTCCTTTGATCTTGTTTTGCAGAGAGGGTATCTCTTAAATGAATGGTGTTCACTTGTTGTAAACCCACCGCCAGAGAGACAGATATTTTGGTTTACCGCTGTTTTAAAGGGAAAATCTTTTTTCATCACTTTGCTGTGACCAATGCGGGGTCACTGAAATGAAGATAAGGAATGAAATGTGATAAGAGAATTGTGGGTAATGTAGTCTATGGTGGGACATTCACTTATAGAATACTGGTAGCTATATCAAACTTTAGTAGCCTACACCAGTATATTGTTTCAAATTTAATCATGAACATACGTTTAAAATAGGCCTATTGAACATGGGACAAGCAGCCTAAAGCTTAGGCCTATAGTTATTGCCAATAAACACAGAGATCTAATTAAAAAAAAATGTAATAAACATCAGTGGCATTTATTTCTTATGCCTCTTTTCCGCACATCGCAGGCTTTCCATGATCTGTGGTCAGTCCCACAAGTTTGTCTCAAGGCAGGGCCATTTAATTTACACATTTGGATACCTCTTTATTAAAAAGATATTTCCCCGTAGTTATGCCACAATGTTCTATATCCCTATGTTGTAAAATTGAAAGGCAGCATTGTGGGACTTGCAGTATTAGCGGTGCATGCGACATACCAGTGCTGATAGACATTAGATATTATATGGCGGGCCAAATAAAATTACACCGCCGGCCAGATCTGGCCCGTGGGCCTTGAGTTTGTGTTGATGGAATAAGTATCCCCTTTGTACAACGTAGGGATTTATATATAGAACATTGTAAGTGATGACTTGATTTGGACAATAAAACTGACAATATTATATTATTATAGATTATATAGAGTTAAACACATGATTATCGTCTTTTAAGATGGAATGCTGCTGGCTATATCCCACTTTAGTGTGTGTCAGTAGCAGGGGCGTTCCAAGCTATTGAGAAGCTTTAAGGAGGATCGGTATGGTGGGTTGGTCTACCTACCTGGATATTAAGATTACAAGCGTGACAAAAGAGAAAACTATTTTGTTTTCTTTTTTATCCTTATATAGCGCTATATGTATGAGTTTTGTTCCATAGGCTTGATTTGGCAATGCTCAAATTGTCATAACAAAGAAGCAAGACTATCTGAAGTTAACTGAACTGAGAAATAAACCTTAACTTGTCTCTTGTCCGTCATTCACTGTAGGCTTATTATTGCTGTCTAGCTAGAATAGGTTGCTATATAGTCACGTCAGTAAACGATGAATTGTATAATCCCCACTACAAATTAAGCTTTTGTGAAATTGTCAAGAAGGCTAAAACATTTTTTAAACAGAGATGTTCATCAGTGTGCGCGCGTCTTCCAACTTCGTGTGCACTGAGCAGCGCTTGATGCCTCCCCCTCCTGCTGCAAGTTCCAATCTGTCAAAGTCTGTCTGTTGTTTTGATATAAACACCTCTGTTTGTAGGGGGAAAATACTTGGGCTAATCTTTAAATATCATCTGTAGTGTAACTGGCCGTGGATATTGAAAAAATAAAAAAGTTATTAAAATAAAAGCTTAATCCTTGAATTTCTAAATCATATCCTTTGCATAGTCAATTTAAAACAGAAGAAGTTTATTTTAATAGAAGGCTCTTCAGGTTAAAAATGTCTCGCCCAATTAAAGGCTTATGTTACACTCTAGAATCATCTTTTAAAATGTCGGGTGTTGGTGCAAATGACTGAAGGAGTATAAATCAGTAAAGAAAGGTAGGCTGTTTGTCTGTAACTCACCAGCAGACGGCCAGATAACCGATCAGCCAAAGGCCAGCGCTGCCCCCAGTGGGCAGACAGTGGTACTGTAGCCTTTTACTGTCAGGGTGCACAGAGATAGAACAGTATAATAAAGCTTCCTGGAATTGACTTGGGAGGGGGGAGAAGGAAAAGAGAGAGAGAGAAAGAGAGAGAGAGAGAGAGAGAGAGAGGGAGAGAGAGAGAGGTACCTACAAAGGCAATTCAGGCCTGAAAATCTATGTTAAAAAAAAAAAATTCTTGCAGGTGAACAATTAGATATGTAATTTCCCAGAATTTATAGAGAAACAAATGACCCTTTTTGTATTTAAAAAAAGGCATTTCAAGCTTTTTTCCTAATATTCAGTAATGTGTTCACTGTTCTTTGGTAGCACATACAGTTTGTTAAATGAGCAATTTGTTTCTTAATTTTTCACCATTGTAAAGCTGAAAACGAATGAATTAGTTTATTCCTTTATTTTGAAAAAAGTTACGAACGTTGGCCATATTGAAATTGTAGTTATTGTCGCTGACTACATGCTGCTTTAATCTGAACATGTTGAAAGATTTATCCGTTTTTCTCAAAGCGTTAAGTGTTGGTCCAGGACCCTCCAGGACAAGTTTGAGAGATTAAGATAGCACTGATTAATATTTGTAGTGCTGTAGTTTGATGAAGGAATGGTCATAAAGCTAGAATGTCCACTAATGTGTTTGTTTACCAAACCGCAGGCCTACTGGAGCAACATGATTTAAGTCATAAACCTATGTCTTTGTATGAAAAATGATTGCATTAACCGCATGTTGACAACAAGTGAGACACGTTGTTAAAGGACTGCACTGTCCCTGGAAGACAATTATCCAACCAGTCCCATAGATAAATCCGACCAGCTACAAATCCCACCGCACTATGAAATGTGACAAGCTCATCTTCTGATTGACACAGTATTGAGGTGTGCATGGACCATCAGACTGTGTGGATGTGTCAGGTGAAAGGAGGGGTCCTGTGTGTGTGGATGTGTCAGGTGAAAGGAGGGGTCCTGTGTGTGTGGATGTGTCAGGTGAAAGGAGGGGTCCTGTGTGTGTGGATGTGTCAGGTGAAAGGAGGGGTCCTGTGTGTGTGGATGTGTCAGGTGAAAGGAGGGGTCCTGTGTGTGTGGATGTGTCAGGTGAAAGGAGGGGTCCTGTGTGTGTGGATGTGTCAGGTGAAAGGAGGGGTCCTGTGTGTGTGGATGTGTCAGATGGAGGGAGGGGTCCTGTGCTGCCAGACAGAGACATGGAGGAACACATCAGTAATCTAAGGAAGCAGAGCGTTTGACACGGCACCTGTAGATGTTGGGATGAGAAACACAAACATGCCAGCATCTAAATAACTTTCATATTTAGCAGGAATTAGTCACACTATTATCCATAAAATGCTACAGTAGCGTATGTATAGCAACATCCAGTAATCTCTACTATTAATGAAATTAACATGAATGAATGAATAAAGTTAAATATAGTTTAAGTTTAATTCTTGCTTTATCCGTTTTATCATCACAGTTGTTCAGCACCCAGACAGACACTATGGCAGCCAGCAAGCAGACAGCGGAGCCTGCAGGCAACACGGTACAGTAGTGCTGATTTCACTCATTATGTTTTTTGTCCAATTGCTCCAGTGCCTCAATGAAAGACAGTGCCCCACCAGTGGGAGTTAAAATGATATCCACAAACCCCTTTACAAGTGTGCACCAATCATCACTGCCCCTGCACTGACTGTGCAAGGCCTGATGGGGCATGCTGTGTGTACGTTGTGAACGCTGAGCGTTCCAAGAGGCTCAACAAGGGTGTTTCAGCAATGCAGGTCCATTTATTAACTCAAAATGTACAAACAAATGTAGTCAAACATAACAGAAAAGCCCACAGGCTTGAGCACAGAGTTACTGGAACCTTTTCCCTCTCGTCAGCCCCTCTCACTGACTCTTTAAACACTTCTCTTACTACAGTGGTCACCTACCTTTTAGGCCCAAGATCACCGACCTCTACCTTGGTGACAGGCAAGATCTACCTATTGAGGCGTTTAGAGAAAAAGACTGTCCAGACTGTACTTACAACATTTTATCTGGCCTAATTGTAATTAAATGAAATCAAATACTTGGACCAGCTTTCAAATTGATATGACCAAGAACACACTTAAGGGGTTCTAAACCTTTTCTACTCCAAGGCCCACCTATTCCATTTTTAACAGGGTCCCAATAGACACCCCACTTAATTTAGCTTATCTATATTCGATTCTAATTAAAAAGCGATTGTTATGAGTCACAAACAGCAACATCAGGTGGGAGCCTAGAAAAGAATACAAGAAAATCTAACTCTAGATATTGCACTATCAAAATTGTATCGGCACCAGAAAACAGCATAAAACCACAGTGTCATGGAACGAACACACTCCGAGATGGGATTCGGGTTAACAATGTTTATTTGCAGATGAAGACAGCCAGGGACACACAGAACAGACAACAGGATACTGGTCAAGGTTCTCCACGAGTATACAGGCTCAACCCACGGAGGGGCGCAGGCTTGTGGCTCTGCCGATAACTAAGAGAGCTGGTGATATAAGCACGCAGAAAAGAACTCAGAGGCAACCCCTGTACAATCAAAACTATAAACCATAAACACAGTTTCGGGCAAACAAAACACGAGTCACACTCGGTAAGAGAATAACAAAACTTAAACACTGAGGGCATACAAAACAGAACCAAAGGCGAAGGTCAAAACCCATACTAACTATGACGGGGATAGCGATATTTTCAAAAGAGAGTCAGGCGGTGGGAAATTTCCAGTGCATTATCCTTGAAAGTGCGATACCAGACACCGAGCGTGTCAGGGTTTCTATCGGGTATCGAACCCGGACTGCTGGAGCGGTAAACCTGTGCTCAACCAAGTGAGCTAGTGATTATTCGAACTAGAGTATTTCCAATAATAGTGATAATCCAAAAACTCAGAAGATAATCCAAAGGGAAACAGAAAATGCGACCGAACAGTTAACAGTCCAAAAGCACAGAAGATACTTGAAAACGTATCAAATCCAAAAAACACCAACAGTGTAGTAAATCCAAAACGGAAAAAGGGAGCTAACAAAAGTGCAGCAAATGAACTATCCGAGCAGCAAGCGGCGAAGCCAACAAAGCAACGCGCACAAAATCAGTTTGAGAACTGAACAGAGAAACCAACATGGAACTCACGCTAGGCATAGGGAGATACTCGTAGAGAGAACGGAACAGCGCAATAACGAACTTGCCAAAACAGTCGGGTATTTATACCCCGACAAATCAAAAAATGCATGAAACACAGGTGAGTAACACAATGAATAAGGATTAGAAACAGGTGAGTAATTCAAAGACACTTGAATAATGACAAGCCTGTTCAATTGTCCTTCGGCCACGAGATGGCGCCAATGTCCCCAAACTGATAATCATAGTCCGAAATCGTGACAGTATGTGTGGGTGATAAGTAACCCTGTGAGTGCAAACGTGGAAGGTGAGTGAAAATGTCGTCAAGGTTGACGGATCCGCATTCAAAGTGAATGGGAATCCGTCACCCTTATCGGATCAATGCATACCGACGCGTAAGTGTGAGTCCAGCCTGTGCCAGTGGGAACCAAGGTGGCTAGGTTGGTGTAGGTCCGGGCACTGACGTGACACACAGACCATTTTTAGTCAAAAGGGCTTCATTATCCAAAAGAGTTTTGAAACAAAGGAACTTTTCTGCAGGAGGCCTATGCCTATTTGTGCACAGCAAACAAGCAAGTAAATGCATTCAGAACAGACCCAAAAGATAACATGCACTCAAAACAAGTGATGAAACATGCAAACAAGACCACTCAGCTAGGCCTTATAAAAATTGGTGTTGCTTCAGACAAGCAAACAAATAGTTTAAAATATGGTTCAAATAAATAGGTTCAAATAGGTCCAAACAATGATTCAAATAATTCAAAATGTTATTAAGATTTAAATCTGTTGCTATAATATATTATCAACATAAATAGCACCAAGCATTCCTGGGCAGTGGTTCCAGTTGGTAGCTCTCCACAGAAAAGCATGTCCTCTTGTAGAATACCGCTTCAACGATAACGCACAAAAAACAGCAGTAGCGATAGGGCTGAAAATCACCAAACGCGTTTTTAAAAACGTATACGCTTCAAAAACTTCTTGGCTAAGTGCGGCGGGCAACAGAGCCGCAGTCACACCAGGCTGTTTTCCCCGGCGCCTGAAGCATGCGGAACCAAAAGAGAGTGACATTGATGAGCACCGCTGCGCCTTGCACTGAAAATACGTATATCAACTTTTAAGCGCAACTAAAAAACGCTGCAAAGATGCAAATAAGTGGATGGCCCGACCTCCCTAGTCCCCAGAGCACCTCCCCAGGGTCCTAAATCCTGCCCCGTGTAGGCCTGCTAAGGGAATTCACTAACTTTAAAAACCACGAGAAACTGAAACTGGCCAATTGCTGAGGCTGAGACAGTGGCCAGTAACAGACCATAGACAGAGAGGGTGAGACAGTGGAAGAGAGAAAGGCCTCAATGAAAGACGTCATGTCCCATAATGATCCCAAAATCTTATATTTTGTTTACCAGCTGAAATCTGCTGACATCATAGATATTGCTGCCTTGGGAAGACCATTCAAGCTTGGGATGCTGTATGAGTCTACATGTGTCTGATGAGTCCGATTTCACAGTAGGTGCAAGACTCTCTGGCTTGTAGGCCTCTCCAGGTCTCCGTCTAACCATCAGACGACCATGTGTTGGGCAAAGCTGAAAATTGGACTCATCAGAGAAGACGAACTAGAAGACCCTCCAGTCCGCTTTTTTCAATCCTTATGGTCTTTTACAAACCTCAGCCAGGCAAAGTACAACGTTGTCCCGGAAGAAAAACTTGCTTCCTTTAGCTCTGACAATGTTCCCCAACTCTGAGAAATGTTTTTTCCAGCAGGGCAATGCTCCATGCCACACAGCCAGGCCAGTAAAGGTGTGGATGGAGTACCACCAGATCAGGACCCTGTCATGGCCAGCCCAATTTCGAGACCTGAATCCCATCAAAAACCTCTGAAATGTGATCAAAAGGAAGATGGATGGTCACAAGCCATGAAAAGAAGCCGAGCTGCTTGAATTCTTGCGCCAGGAGTAGCATAAAGTCACCCAACGGCAATGTGAAAGACTGGTGGAGAGCATGCCAAGACACATGAAAGTTGTGATTTTAAATCAAGGTTTTTCCACCAAATATTGATTTCTGAACTCTTCCTAAGTGTAAGCATTAGTATCGTGTAGTTTAAAAATGAATATGAGCTTGTTTTCTTTGCATTATTCGAGATCTGAAGACACTGAATCTTTTTTGCTATTTTGACCAATTGTCATTTTTCTGCAAATAAATGATGTAAATGACAATATTTTTATTTGAAATTTGGTAGGAATGTTGCCAGTAGGTTATAGAATAAAACAAAAATGTACATTTTACTTTAACACATACCAATAAATAGTAAAACCAGAGAAACTGATAATTTTGAAGTGGTCTCTTAATTTTTTCCGCGGCTGTATATCCCCTAAAGCCTTACCAGTGGGGATGCTGTCTGAATATATATATATCCCCTAAAGCCTTACCAGTGGGGATGCTGTCTGAATATATATCCCCTTTAGCCTTACCAGTGGGGATGCTGTCTGAATATATATCCCCTTTAGCCTTACCAGTGGGGATGATGTCTGAATATATATATATCCCCTAAAGCCTTACCAGTGGGGATGATGTCTGTAAAAAGAGAGGTGGCTTGGTGTGATTGGTGTGAAGGATAATCATAACTTTATTGTTTTATCCAGCCATTCTTCAAATGAGAGTTCTAAGTTATTATTGTATGTTGATGTTCAGTCATGTTTTTATCCTGTAATCAGTATTTAGCAGCTTTGATGGTTATGGTTGTTCTTACAGTTTTGCTATTATTTTACTTTCAACTTTTTCTATCCAGATGTATCGTTATATCATACACCACTTTCATACTAAAGTTGCCATGGTAGAATTGTTCGTTGTTTTTTCTGTGCACACATGAAGAGTCTGGGGAGTTTAGTGCTGGGTTGGGCTCTGTATCCTGACTGTCAATACTGGAGTAAATATCATCATATGATTTGTGCTCAATAAAAATGATTCACTATTTTACTTTACAGCTCAGGTCTGGTCTCTGGTCTTTTAGGGGTTGATAATAACATGCAGTTTGAATCACTCTTTAGGGAGACTTGACAAAGATATGAACCATTGGCAGTGATGCAGCCAAACCTCTTGTGTAAACTTATCACTGGATACTGTGTGGACACATCACACAGCTAGGGACAAGGGAAGGATAGGTGTGTGTGTGTATTCAAACTGTTCAAGTAAAGGTCTGCAATGTTAAACAAATTTAGAGTAATGAAAAATACTCAGAGAATAATGTAAATGCATACCTATATGAACATACAGTATATATTACCATTATAAAATCCAACTGCTCAATGCCCATGAAAGACGGAAAATATTAAAGTAAAGAGAAATATGCCTACAGTATCTGTTAATCCCCATCTAATAAATCTATAAACTACATATGTAAGTATAGTGAAATATACCTATCTGTCAATACCTATTAATACCTATCTAATATACCTATAGTTAAATATTGATACTGGTAGTAATTATTAATACAATGCAAAGTACGATCATGGTAACGCAGTCCTGAAAAGGGGAAAATAATTGATGCATTTTCAAACAGAGTTGGAATTGTAGGAACGGTTTAAGTTAATTATATTTTCCCTTTGGCTGAAAGTAAGGAAAACATCTGAAATTCAATTACATTTTATTTATGTAGCAGCAAAACAATACAATTGTCTCAAGATGCTTTAAAGAGCCCAGGGCCTGAACCCTCTTAGAGCACACACACACACACACACACACACACACACACACACACACACACACACACACACACACACACACACACACACACACACACACACACAAACGCTTTACAGAGCCCAGTGCCTGAAGCCCCTTAGAGCAAGCACAGTGACCACAGGGAGAGGGAGAAACATCATATATGGACTGGAGGACAAAGGTGTGTGTAGCAAATGTCAAACCATAGCAAACCAGGGGACACAAGGGACACAAACCAGGGGACACACACCAGGGGACACACCAGGACACACACCAGGGGACACACACCAGGAGACACACACCAGGAGACACACACCAGGGGACACACACCAGGAGACACACACCAGGGGACACACACCAGGGGACACACACCAGGGGACACACACCAGGGGACACAAACCAGAGGACACACATGAGAGCTGCAATGAAAGATGTTTGTGTGAAGAACACAAAAGGAATGGACATTTTGTATAGTTTTAATGTAATGAATGTAATGTTCAAACAGCAAAACCGCATGAGCTGGTGTTGATTATGATTGGCAGCCGATGTCCTGGTCTTTGCTGCCCCCTGGTGGTTAAGAGGTACAGGGCTGACAGGCTTTCCCTTAGAGCAGGGCTTCTCCTCAGGTGCCATGACAACGGAGTGTCTCTGGACTGGACGTCAGCCAAGCTAATCTAGAGAAGAGGCCTACACAAACCAAACACAGAGTTTACTACTACCCCTAACCCTAGAGAAGAGGCCTACACAAACCAAACACAGAGTTTACTACTAACCCTAACCCTAGAGAAGAGGCCTACACAAACCATCACAGAGTTTACTACTATCCCTAACCCTAGAGAAGGGGCCTACACAAACCAAACACAGAGTTTACTACTACCCCTAACCCTGGAGTATGTGCTGAGTGACAGTGAGTGTGTGAGTGAGTGACAGTGAGTATGTGCTGAGTGACAGTGAGTGTGTGTGTGTGTGCTGAGTGACAGTGAGTGTGTGCTGAGTGACAGTGAGTGTGTGAGTGAGTGACAGTGAGTATGTGCTGAGTGACAGTGAGTGTGTGTGTGTGTGCTGAGTGACAGTGAGTGTGTGAGTGAGTGACAGTGAGTGTGTGAGTGTGTGCTGAGTGACAGTGAGTGTGTGCTGAGTGACAGTGAGTGTGTGAGTGTGTGCTGAGTGACAGTGAGTGTGTGCTGAGTGACAGTGAGTATGTGCTGAGTGACAGTGAGTGTGTGTGTGTGTGCTGAGTGACAGTGAGTGTGTGAGTGAGTGACAGTGAGTGTGTGCTGAGTGACAGTGAGTGTGTGTGTGTGTGCTGAGTGACAGTGAGTGTGTGCTGAGTGACAGTGAGTGTGTGCTGAGTGACAGTGAGTGTGTGAGTGTGTGCTGAGTGACAGTGAGTGTGTGCTGAGTGACAGTGAGTGTGTGCTGAGTGACAGTGAGTGTGTGCTGAGTGACAGTGAGTGTGTGAGTGTGTGCTGAGTGACAGTGAGTGTGTGCTGAGTGAAGGCTGATTCATGCTTCCTTACGTAAGCGTAAGCGCAAGCGCAAGAGGCCGCGCAAGCCCCTTGCGTGACCCTTGCGCGACTTCTTACGTCTTGCGTGCGTCGGCCCCTTTTTCTAGACTTGCGTCATTTTTTACGTAAGCCCTTACGCGAGCCTCGCAGCCTGCATTCTATCAACGAATGATACGAGATGAGGTTACTAAAATATTCTGCATGTCTACTCAGTTTTACAGTGATTCCCAAGTAAAGGTTTGAAAATAACTTCAAGCTTCAGACTTTCTGTTAGGGAACCTGTTATCTATCTGCAGAGCAAATGTCAGGCTCATACAAAAACATTAACGTGAATTACTTGATGCTAATACCTAGCGCGGTGTCTATAGGATTTTCCATATACGTTAGCATTAAGCTAACGTATTTTCTACCACAGTAAAACATGCAATACTATGTGATTGTTTTTAGAAAACGAATGTTACGTGATGAGATTACTCAAATGTAGTCTGCATGTCTGCTCAGTTTAACAGTGCTACCCAAGCAAAGGTTTGAAAAGAACTTCAAGCTTCAGACTTTCTGTTAGGGACACAGCTTTCTATCTGCCAGGCAAATGGCAGGCTCATGACAACACGCGCAACCTTTGGGAGCATGAACTGCACCGAGTAAATTTTGCACAACCGTTAACCCCCAACGCTGTAGCATGCAGCCGCCTTGACAGTGAGTGTGTGCTGAGTGACAGTGAGTGTGTGCTGAGTGACAGTGAGTGTGTGCTGAGTGACAGTGAGTGTGTGAGTGTGTGAGTGTGTGTTGAGTGACAGTGAGTGTGTGAGTGTGTGCTGAGTGACAGTGAGTGTGTGTTGAGTGACAGTGAGTGTGTGAGTGTGTGCTGAGTGACAGTGAGTGTGTGCTGAGTGACAGTGAGTGTGTGCTGAGTGACAGTGAGTGTGTGCTGAGTGACAGTGAGTGTGTGAGTGTGTGAGTGTGTGTTGAGTGACAGTGAGTGTGTGAGTGTGTGCTGAGTGACAGTGAGTGTGTGTTGAGTGACAGTGAGTGTGTGAGTGTGTGCTGAGTGACAGTGAGTGTGTGCTGAGTGACAGTGAGTGTGTGCTGAGTGACAGTGAGTGTGTGAGTGTGTGCTGAGTGACAGTGAGTGTGTGCTGAGTGACAGTGAGTGTGTGCTGAGTGACAGTGAGTGTGTGAGTGTGTGTGAGTGACAGTGAGTGTGTGAGTGTGTGTGAGTGACAGTGAGTGTGTGCTGAATGACATCGCATGACATCGAAAAAATGACTACAAATGAACATACATTGTATTATTACTTTAAAAGGGTACACTACAAACATGTTTTATGTCAGAGTTCATGCTCTCAATAAATAAATCAAACTTCCTTCCACAGACTCCTGACTTTGTACCCCAACTGGAAAAGTTTGCGGTAGCGTTATATTTCTCTTCATGGGTCACCTCATTTCCAGGGAAACATGTTCTGAATTTGGCTTTTAGCAGCCAAAGTCTTTGAAACATTGATTAAATTACTGACTACATGAGCTTGTGGTTCCAAGGGACCATGTTTCCCCTCTAAACGCTATACCATAGGGGGCCACAAGGGGGCCACATTGCATCATCAAGTGCCAAAAGTGAGTCATGAAATGGTGTTTGTTTTGGGGGGTGCCTGGATAAAGTCTTTCAAATAAATGATGATGGTCAATGATGGTCATAAGAAGAATGCCGTTTTCCTTCAAACCATTTCAAGCTTGTTTTTGAATATAAAGGCATAAACCTATATAGGTTTTGTATCTCTCAGACCATGACCAAAAGTGAGTCATAAAATGGTTTTGGGGACTTCAGACTTCAGTCTGAAAAAAGACTTAGAAATTAATTATGATGATCAATAATGAGCAGTTCAAAAACACAACATTCCTTTGGTAACAACAGCAGCAAATCCACTGTCACAAATATCTGAAGCAGTAGAAACAATCACCGGTATTGGCTTTTACAGGTTAACAAAGAGGGAGGCGCCGCATTTAATTGGTTGTTTGTTGTACAGGATTCTCACCTGTTCTCATTTGATTGGCTGTTTGTCGTTCAGGATTCTCACCTGTTCACAAATGAAGAATGACACTAGGCTTACTCTTGTCATATGATAACCATGGTCAAAGCTTGCCATTCTATCATTTAATAGTGGTTAGTGGTTTATAAATCATCAAATTAGAAAAAAGATTTGTAAAACATTGGGATACTTCTTATACAATTTGTGCTTTTTGATATGTAAGCACTTTAAGCTGCATTGAAATTTGCTGAAACAATGCCAAGATTTTAAGAGGGTGACTATATTTTGTGCCACTGTGGGATAAAAAATATATGTTTCACATTTAATTAAGTAGGTTAGTATAGGATTCCATAGTATAACATCAATTGAATTGGTAACTGAGTGTGGCCATGTATTCTGTCTGACCTGTTGGGTAAGGTTTGATGAGCTAAGAGAGTTATTCAAGGCTTGGGGTCCTATGTAAATACTCTTATCTATAGTGGAGGACATGGTGGCCACAGTGTATTAGTCCGAGGGAGGGGTTTTAGGTGTAAGAGCTCAGTTTGCCCAGAGACTGATGGGCATTGTTGTGGGACATTTCATGAACATGGGTAAGGGTTTTTTATAAGGGTTAATGCCTATTCTGAAAAGTTACCTTAGAAAACATGACCAGCTGAGCAACAGCAGCACCTGGCTACAACACTGAAAAACAGAGAAATATGAACATAATTATTTATTTGCATAACTTCATAGACATTGCTTAAGCAGTTTAACAGTTTGACAGAAAGGTTGATTATCTCTCCAGGATGTGAAAGCAGAGCTGCCTCTCCTCCTTTCCTGTAAAGCCCTGCCATGCCACCCACCCATTAACCTGAGGCTGCCCAGGTCAACCCAAATAGAAACACACCCTGTTTAAGAGCTCATTTAGATATGATGGATTGCAGCTTGCTTTGTGTGTTTGTTTGAGACCTTTGATTAAGCTGACTGTCATTGAGATATGTGGCCCGTTGCAGATTACTTGGAACCATTTTCTGAAAATGACTAATTAGTTACTAATGTCCAGCAATTGTGGAAACACAAGAACACAGTAATCATTATGCAGAGGTGGGAAGGGTAAGCAAAAGCTGTACTGAAGAACAAGTATTTTACTTTATAATAATAATGACTCATTTAGAAGTAAAAGTAACCATCAAAATAAGGACTTGAGTAAAAATGCACCTCATAAAATTACCCCTCAAGTAGGGTTCAAGTCCATTATGCAGGTCATCCAGAATGAGCCTCTCTTGATCCATGTTTCCAAACTCAATAATTCCGTCCCCTTTTGTCTGTTTGGGAACCAGGCCAGACAGGTGGGATTAAAATGATTATTGCTCACAGTTTTGAAAACGACGTGTTCAAATTT
Organism: Sprattus sprattus; assembly: GCF_963457725.1. Classification (NCBI taxonomy): domain Eukaryota; kingdom Metazoa; phylum Chordata; class Actinopteri; order Clupeiformes; family Clupeidae; genus Sprattus; species Sprattus sprattus. Next base: position 32,754,232 of record NC_137911.1, on the reverse strand, counting down.
GAAAAGTGTGCTGGAAATACAAACAAGAAGAGAATTCTTGGGTTTTGGAAATTGTGGTCATTGAATGCATTGAGTCCGAAAGCAATGAAAAAAGATTCAGTTTGGTCCACACAGGCTTCTGTTTCGCTCTGTTTCGATGTGTGAAAAGTTTTGACAGTGTGATTTCAGTTTTGAACAATTCATGTTTGCAATCGAGATCACAGTTGTAGGTTATGTCACATTTTCAAATATAATTTCTCCAAGTTACTGACTGCTTCAGTTCATACGACTGTTCCGATACAACTGTGATAACCGTGTCTTTGTTGTGACTGTCACCAGTTAGCAAACATACGTGAATGTTACAGCTGTCAAACGTCTGTATAGGTAACTGAAAGAACATTAGGTTGTTTGGTCTTATAGTATTATAAAAGTGAAGCAGTGCAGGGATTATTCCAACAGAGTAATAGAAAGTTGCATGAATAACTGAAAATAAAGTGAATGGAAATCAACAAACACTGTGAACACAAGAAGAGCGGGGATAGTTTGACGCCGGGTGAAGGATGCCAAAAAAACAAAATACTTACGCAACTGTACAGCAACCCAATCGAGATAGTCTTTACATCAATGATTAGCCCACGGTGAACAAAAGGCCAATTCTTTCCACTATCTCGACTGACTCGGAGTCGACAACCAGAGTGAGCCTCAAGTGATAAACCAGCTAACAACATACGTAAGTAGTTTATCCTAAAATCATTTCATTTGATTTATTACCTACAGACTACTTTGTGGTATAAATGTTTGTCTTGTTTTCAGCACATTTTCGTGGAGCTCTGTTCCATCTTAACAAACAGTGGGTGTATGGCTATGTTGGAAAAGATGTGCTCATAGGACCATATTTCCCCGATGCCAATATTTTACAACATATCATTCTGAAAATGTATTGTTTCAGATATGTACACTGTAAAAAAACAACCTAATTTTACAGTTAATAACTCTACATTTTTACAGTGGTTTTCTGTTTTTTGAAATTGTATACAAAACTACATATAATAATGGAGGTTAACTATAAATTAAAAACGAGACTCCTATTTTAAGGATAATGCCAATAATGACAAATTACATGGATTTCAATTTTTTTTACAGAAAATAACTGTATTATTTATACATACATTTTCCATTTTTCTGAAATACATGCAAATGTAAATAAAATTACACTGATAATCTGTAATTTAATATGTAGCTCATTATATTATGGTTTATGTACATACTAACAATTTAGCATGATTCTATGTAAATTTACAGTGAATTCTTCACTAATTCAGCATAAACATTTTTGCAAACCCATTTTCATTTAACCTGTTAGAACCTTGATGTTTTTTCCTAAATGACCTAAAAATTCCATGCCCAAATGTAAAGGCTTACTTTTGAGTTTTAGGCACAGTATGGTGGAAAATTTCAATTTGATGTTACAGAGTACCCGTCAAGCTATGAGTACCATATATGATATCTGAAATTTTAGAAAGATGTCGATAACCTTCCCAAAATGTAGGCGCTCCCTATTTTTTTTCATTTACATCTAGATTACTGTGGATGTAAGTAGGAAAATGAATAGAAATGCCCAGTTTTGTCATATAATTGTGTGCCCCCAAGGGTATGCCATCACTTGAACAAATTTGGAACTGATATCTCATCCCAATCAAAAGTTAGAATATAAATAATCGGTGAGCCCTCCATACACTTCCGTGACTTTTGCTGCTTTTTGATTATACCAGACTCTATTTCAATCTTCTCGTCATCCAACCGTTGAAGCTCTTCCAATACTACTGTTACCCCATAAAAACAATCTTTTTGGGGGCTGGCTCTCTGTTTTATTTTTAGAAGCCATGATGATGTAGAATAAATGTGTTTTGTTGTGCACCTGCATTACGTTATAGAACTGTCAAAACTTGCGTGGCTAAACGGCAAAACAAATGCACGTGAATTACTGATTACATCCCACCTTCTCTGTTGTGCACTCGGATATCTTTGCATCTCATTGGTCTACAGTCATGATTGACACATGTGTGGACCAGTCAAGGAAAGTATTAGTTTATGTTTTTCACGCACAGACTTAGCAGAGTTTACCATAGCAACCATGGACATATGATAGCAACAAAATAGTCTTGGGTGCGCGCATTGTGTCAGACTGACAGGTCAGTCAACCTATGATATTAGTTACAGGTTCCCGTATCTTGCTGGCTGATTGGGTTATCCTGATAAGATAAGACTCTGTAAAAGGTCGGGATAGCCTTCACGCTTAGAGCAAGATGTTACTCATAAGAGGACTCAGGAGGTTGAAGATGTTAGAAAGATGGGTATTTTTATTAACCCAAATAAGGCACAAAGGCAGTTAAAACACTGACAATACTAAATCAATATAAAAAATACAGTTTTCACTAAGGACAAATGCATGAAGCCACCAACAAATAAGCAATTCACATAAGACCACATGTATAAAAAGGACCATTAACTGGTCAGTGAGAGTCCTTATTAAACACGATCACTCTCACTACGAAACAAAACAAAAGCAAATAAAAGGACCAAGGTAACTAGCCCATCGTGAGAGCTCCAAGGACTTACGTCCTATTAAACTGGCAACTTTCCTGAACAAAGAACAAAGGTAAGTTTAAGTAGCCTTGACAAGCACCTTGAATTGGCTCATACCAATCATTGATTTCAGGTGTGTCAATCAGCAAGGCACCAACACCTGTGGCTCACAGCAGCCATACCTAAACAATCAAACTCCCAATCAACTAGGAAACACAGACTACACATGGTAGCAATTAGGCTTGGTGCCGGCATAGCCGACACATAATAAAGCAGCCAAATCTCATTAAACATAAACTCCATATATCGCGCCATCTTCACAACACAAACTTAGACACTAAACACCGGTTGACAAACGGTATGAAATATGACAATATGATTATTGTTAAACTAAATAAACAGAAAATTTCAGAGACAAGACATTGAATGTGTGCTGATTTTAACTGAACAAAGACATGAACATCAAACATGTAACACACACACACACCAAAACACCTTCACCCAGTCCACAAAAGCAGCAGCCTACAGGCTGCAGTGGTGGGTCACACAGGTGCCCCGTCACAGACTCACTTTGTTCATTCGGTTAAAATCAAGCCACCCCTGAACTAAACACCACTATACATATTTGGGACCCATTCTAACGGCATCGGCAAGCCTGGTCTAGTCACACAAGAGCATTGTCCAAATTCCCTAATGCTGAATGGGCACTAAATCCAACAGACCCACTCCAAAATCTTGTGGAAAGACTTCCTATAAGAGAGGCAACTGTTATAGAGTAGTTTTGGAATGAGATGTGCGTGAAACTCATATATGTGTGATGATCAGGTGTCCCAATACTTTTGACCTGACCTAACCTTGGATCTGGCTGGCCCAGAGCAATGCAGAACAATAAAGACGAGACAAGGGGGAAATTACTTTGCAATGGACTGACTCACTCCATGTAGTTTAATATGAGTCTGAAGTCAAATGTTTTAACTTTTGTGGGTAGAGGCTATTGTGATGTTCCTGCTGAGCTACGCTCCGGCCACGCCCCCTTCAATCACACAAGCACATACACCTGTTTCACTCTCACTCATGCTCTCAGCTGCATGTCATCAGTATCATTCACCATCCCAGCTGCACTGCATTCAGGTCCCAAATCACATGATCACACACACCTGATTCACTCCTATATATAACCTGCACTCCCCTCACTCCGTGTTTTGTCTCGTCGCTACAAGGGTGAAACCTTTGCCCAAGTCTTCTAAATCTGTGGCCCACTCTACGTCCCTGGGATTCCGCCTTCCGGCCACCGGCAACTACAACCCCATTGTCAGCTGGCTTCCAGCCCAGCAAGCTCTCTGTCCGTGGGCGTCCAGCCCCGCAAGCTCCCTGTCTGCTGGCTTCCGAGTCAGCCATTTCGGTGCCGGCAGACTTTTAGGACTGCATTATCCAGAGTGCCGTGCATACGGCACCGGGAGTAATGTGACTGTCTTGTCCGGCCTGTAGCCGTGTACCTCTGTTCTTTGCCCTTGCGCACAGTAGCCAGAGTGAGACTCTGTGCGATCTTTAGTTCATGTTCCTAGATCTTTGTGTTAGAACTCTGTCTGTTAACCCTTTCGTTGATTTGTATACTCTGTTTGTGTCCTGTTCCCCGTCTGTACTCCATCAATAAACTCTGCATCACCTGAAACTCTTCAATCACAAACCCTGCAAGTCAATGTTTGAAATAATTGTCTTCCAAAATAAAACCATCATTTTACAATCTTGAGCATGTGTCAGCACTTTATTGAATGTGTTTGATCATAAAAATGTAGGAGCAATCTGGAAAATGACAGTTTCTCTGCTAAATGTGAATTGCCGTCACTTAATTGAAGGTGTTTCATTGTAATAAATGAGGGAAAATCTGTAAAATACCAGTGTTTCTCTGCAAAACTGTTAGGGCTGCCACTTTATTGAAGGTGTTTAATCTTAATTAAAGAAGCCTGACTTAATGAATGGTGTTTGCTCGTTATAAATTAGGAAGAATCTGTAAAATAACAGTATTTTTTGCTGAACTTGTAGTACTGTCACTTTTTTGAAAGTGTTCGATATTAATAATAAAAAAATCTGTAAAATAACAGTTTTTCTCTGCTGAACTGTTAGGGCTGCCACTTTATTGAAGATTTTTAATCTTAATTAAAGAAGCCTGACTTAATGAATGGTGTTTGTTCGTAATAAATTAGGAAGAATCTGTAAAATAACAGCATTTTTTGCTAAACTTGTAGTACTGTCACCTTATTGAAAGTGTTCGATATTAATAATAGATACAAAAATCTGTAAAATAACAGTTTTTCTCTGCTGAACGGTTAGGGCTGCCACTTTATTGAAGGTTTTTAATCTTAAATATCGAGGAAAACATTGTAAAATAACAGTGTTTCTCTGCTATACTTTTAGTACCCTAACTTAATAAAAGGTGTTTGCTCGTAATAAATTAGGAAGAATCTGTACAATAACAGTTTTTCTCTGCTAAACTGTTAGGGATGTAACTTTATTAATGGTGTTTGATTGTATTAATTGAGGAAAAATCTATAAAAAAAACAGTTTTTCTCTGCAAATCCTTAAATGGAAATATCTGTAAATATAGGGTTTTTGCACTTTATTTGAATTAGGATGTTTTACTTTAATTTTGCGGTTTTTGTTTGGCAGCCGTAGCTGCCAGTAATTTACTGTTTTTTTACAGATTTTTTTTTTACAGTGTAGGTGATACCGGGGTTGTTACATTAGTGTAATTAAATCGTACTACAATATCACTACAAAGTCTATAACACTACATGGGACAACCAGAGAAGTGAAGGCAATTGGAGTACATGATTGGTGGAAAATGGCTTTCAGTGGAATATTCGAACAACAACAGACAAGACAATTGTTTAAATAAACAAGTCTAAATAAACAATTTATTAAAAGTAACAGACAGTAATTAATGGCTTATACTAATCACATAAACAACTGAGTAAAACAATGAAACAAGGCACAAAGTGGAGTTGGTATTGCAGAGGAGGGGGCATGAGAACCTGCTCGTCTGTTTATGTGTGTGTGTGTGTGTGTGTATGTGTGTGTGTGTGTGCGTGCGCAGGTATGCACGGTTACGCGCTAAGTGGAGAGAGGGGGAGTGAGAGAGGAGTTATGCGCAAGCACACGGGCGATAGATGTTATATGCGTGAGAAATAGTGCGCATACGTCTGTGTGAGAGACGGCAACTAGCTTGGTGGCCGCAACAAATGCGAGTGCAGGTCCGAGGCCAGAGTTGCCTGTTTAAGGCACCAATATAAGTTGGAGGAAGGGCACAAAATTAAATGAGTAGGATCAGGGCCAGAGTGGGGTCACTTTTCAGCCCGGGAATTTCAGGCCCAAGACCGGCCCACTTTTTCCATGGTAGTGGAAATTAGATAAATGAAGCCACAGTTCAGCTCTTACTATCCTGTAGTTTTTTTTTATTAATACCATGGTTCAACAAATAATGTAAAGGTTAAATAGTAATCCACTCAAGCTAAGAAGTTAATGAAAAATATTTCACAATTCCACAAGGATAGGTTGATAAACTAACAAAAGCAGAAATAAATAAATAAAGCATTTGAAACATATCCAACTCTTCAACAAGGAGGCATATTGAACTAATGTTTACAGTTCAACTCACAGTACAGTGTAGTTACATTGCGAATAGCAACAACAGCATCTACACTACAGCATCAGTAACCACCTGAGCAATGCACTGGTTTCAGCCACTTTATCTACTGTATAACTGTGTCGTTGCTTATAGACATGAGGATTTCCTTCTCTGTGCACATTAACATGAATTCAACAGAAACTTTGTCCAAAGCTAACCCAATGACATGATAAGCATCTGTGAGGAGGTTGTACTGTGAGAGTATTACGTGGACACAAATGGCACAGTTTTGCAGGAGGAACAGGTCCTGCTTTCAAGCTCCATCTCTGATTCTTCCATATATGGTAGTCCACCACTATCCTCCTGACTTTCCTGTGCCACCTCACTACATGCCCTGACAGTATAACTTTCAAGAAAGGACCTTTTCAGTCTCTCCCAATGGTATGCCAAGCTAGACAGCTCAGTTTGTAATGTGCTAACAGTAGCTCTGTCATCTAACGTAAGCAGACATTTGCTGATTTCCTGGAGTGCTGAGTTAGGGAGCCCATTTATCTTTATTTCAGGAAGGTTTTTAGTTTTTTCTGAAATCCTCCTATCCATGCTACCTGCCACAGTGTCCAGAACAACATTATGGACATTCACCTCAAAGGCAGCATCAGATGAGGCTACTGGTTCATCATCTAAAATCTCCCCTGGCATTCTTTTCTTTCATCAAGTACTGTCATATACTGTTCTTTCTTACATTAAATACCTCGAATTCATATTGTTTACTCTGTTATCCTCTCTACCTGTATGTGTAATCATGGCCTCCTCATTGCAAATTTCGGGCTCATCATTTTTAGCAGGAGTCATTTTACTGCATACACAGATCAAGTTTGAGTTTTTGCATAATATTTGCGAAGTCTATGGATCGCCATATATTGGGTATAAAAAGGCTAATTTAATATTTTGCTTGCGAATAGGTTGACACGCTGCTGCAACGATATTAACCAACGCTACAACGTATAGTTACGTTGCTTATCATTAGTCAAGTCAAGTCAAGTCAAGTCAAGTGTACTTTATTGTCAAAAATCTATGTAACAGGGTTAGCACAGAAGTTTGAAATTGCGTTTGACCAGTCTCCAATGTGCAGTTTAAAACATTTAAATAAGACATTGACAAAATCTCTCTCACACACACACACACACAAACATTTAAATAAGACATTGACAATAATCTCTCTCTCACACACACTCTCACTCACACACACACATACACACACACACACACACACACACACACATAGCAGCAGAAGTACAATCAGTGGTCATAAGGTGCAACAGTAAAGTAAAGTGCCAGTGGCATGGTGAAGTGACTATGGAATGTTCATGTGGTTTTCTTCAGTGTGTTGATGAGTCTGATGGCTTGTGGAAAGAAGCTGTTGCTCAGTCTGCTTGTGCAGGCCCGCAGGGTGCGGTACCGCTTCCCTGATGGTAGAAGGGAGAACAGACTGTGTGCTGGATGAGTTGTGTCTTTGATGATGTTCATTGCCCGCTTGGAACAGTGTGAAGTGTACAGTTCCTGAATGGCTGGTAGGGATGACCTGATGATCTTTTCTGCTGTCCTCACCACCCTCTGCAGTGCCTTCTTGTCTGCAGCTAGACAGCTGCCATGCCAGACAGAGACGTTGCTGGTCAGGATGCTCTCAATAGCACCTCTGAAGAAGATGGTGAGGGCAGAAGTGGGGAGATCAGCTCTTCTCATCCTTCTCAGGAAGTGGAGTCGTGTCTGCGCCTTCTTGACCAGTGCGGTGGTGTTGGTGGTCCATGAAAGGTCATTTGTGATGTGCACTCCCAGGAACTTTGTGCTTTTCACAGACTCTACTGCACTGCCGTTGATGATGAGTGGGATGTGTGTTGGTTGTTTCTTTCTGAAGTCCACAGTAATTTCTTTAGTTTTGTTGACGTTGAGAAGCAGATTGTTCCTCTCACACCAGTTGATGAGTAGCTGTACCTCCTCTCTGTATGCTGAGTCATCGTTGTCTTTGATGAGGCCCACCACTGTTGTGTCATCTGCAAATTTGATGAAGTGATTCGTTTCAAATTTGGCACAGCAGTCGTGGGTCATCAGCGTGAACAGCAGAGGGGATAGCACACATCCTTGCGGCACCCCCGTGTTTATGATGGTGGTCGCTGAGGAGTTGTTTCCGACTCTGACTGTCTGCGGTCTGTTAGTAAGAAAGTCCAGCAGCCAGTTGCACAGTGAAGTGCTGATGCCTATTTTACTCAGCTTGTCCACCAGATGTTGGGGGATGACGGTGTTGAACGCAGAGCTGAAGTCAATGAACAGCATCCGCGCGTGACTGTTTTTGTTCTCCAGATGAGCCAGGCAGAGGTGGAGTGCTGTTGCTATGGCGTCATCAGTGGAGCGCTTGGGGCGGTAGGCAAATTGGTATGGATCCAGAGTAGTGGGGAGGGTGGATGTTAGGTGGGCCTTTACCAGTCTCTCAAAGCACTTCATCATGATGGGAGTGAGTGCTATGGGTCTGTAGTCGTTCAGTGATGATGCCGGTGACTTCTTGGGTAGTGGTACGATGGTGGTAGCTTTGAAACTTGCTGGTATGATGGCTTGGTTCAGAGAGGCCTATGTTAGGCCTATGTCTCTCTTTACCAGTTGCCACTTGTGTTTGTCCTCTTGGAAATAAATCGGTAAGGGCAGCATTTGGCAGCATCCTCCTCCAAAGACTTTCTTTTTTTCAGCCCCTCCTGGCCTTTACCTCCCATCCATCCTCCCTGCCTCGTATCGTTGCGGTAGGGCCGGCCCAGCCCATAGACATGTATACATGTCTATGGCCCAGCCTATCTGAGAAAACTTTTTTGGAAAAGACGTGCTATGGACCCAACCAACTGTATTCGGGAGGGGAGAACTTCCTCGCATGGTACAACCCATGCAGAGGCTGCTGTGTCATAATGCACAACGTGTGTAGCCTACTTTAAGAGAAGATGGACTAACGTGACAAAAATAAATAAATAATAATAATAATAATTACAAATTAAATTCTCGACCGGCCCAGAAGTGAAGCGGCCCATCGGGAATTCTCCCGATTCTCCCGATTACCCACCCCGGGCCTGAGTAGGATACAGACAAAGGATTCTTATCTCAAGGGTAGAATCGGCCTTTAACTCAATACAATATATTCTAACACGGGGGTTTTCAACTGGTTTTGTCCCAGGGACCACCATTCTGACTAGAAAGTAATCGCAGGCCACTGATGTGCCTGGCGCGTGCGTGGGTGGAGAGAGGGGAGACGTGTCAGTGTGATATATTGGCATGGTAAAGTCCACACAGCCTGTCTATTCGTGGCAAAATGGTAGACAGTGACTGATCATTATCAGATTCAAGCCTTGCCCTGTACTTATTCTAGTACCCCAGTGTAGAAAAAAACTCTCTCACACAGGTAGATAGTTGGCAAGGGCAATAGGCATCTCATTGCTTTTGCAATGCAATGCAATGCAATGCAATGCAGTCTTGCAACTTATCCAGAACTTTAGACATATGAAAATCACGCAACATCTGTCGCATGTAGCCTACTCAGTAGGCTTGGCATTCAAGAAAACATGATGCATCCCCTTATGATGCAACAGGGCTGAAACACACCAAACGCGTTTCTAAAAACGTGGTGGTAGCAAAACTATTGTTTCCTATGATACTGCACGCCTTTCAAGCATTTTTAGGTGCGCTCAAAAGCTGAAATATTCTCAACTTTTCAGCGCAAGGCGCGGAGGCGCACCGCTCATCAATGACACACTCGGCCAGGTAGGTTGCGCACGCAGCTTCGCTTCATAGGCGAAGGGAAAAACAGCCTGGTGCGCCTGCAGCTGTTTTGCCCGTCGCACTTTGCCAAGACGTTTTTGAAGCGTCTACTATTTAGAAAACGCGTTATGGGTGTTCGGTCCCTTTGGTGTGTTTCAGCCCATAGTTTCGACGGCTTCATTTGACAGTAATGTTGAACACACAAAACACAGTGTTACCTCCTCTCCTGCTATGTCTGTCGTCACTGTAAATCCGTATTTGATGTACACTGTAAAAAAAAAATCTGTAAAAAAACAGTAAATTACTGGCAGCTACGGCTGCCAAACAAAAACCGCAAAATTAAAGTAAAACATCCTAATTCAAATAAAGTGCAAAAACCCTATATTTACAGATATTTCCATTTAAGGATTTGCAGAGAAAAACAGTTTTTTTTTATAGATTTTTCCTCAATTAATACAATCAAACACCATTAATAAAGTTACATCCCTAACAGTTTAGCAGAGAAAAACTGTTATTGTACAGATTCTTCCTAATTTATTACGAGCAAACACCTTTTATTAAGTTAGGGTACTAAAAGTATAGCAGAGAAACACTGTTATTTTACAATGTTTTCCTCGATATTTAAGATTAAAAACCTTCAATAAAGTGGCAGCCCTAACAGTTCAGCAGAGAAAAACTGTTATTTTACAGATTTTTGTATCTATTATTAATATCGAACACTTTCAATAAGGTGACAGTACTACAAGTTTAGCAAAAAATGCTGTTATTTTACAGATTCTTCCTAATTTATTACGAACAAACACCATTCATTAAGTCAGGCTTCTTTAATTAAGATTAAAAATCTTCAATAAAGTGGCAGCCCTAACAGTTCAGCAGAGAAAAACTGTTATTTTACAGATTTTTTTATTATTAATATCGAACACTTTCAATAAAGTGACAGTACTACAAGTTCAGCAAAAAATACTGTTATTTTACAGATTCTTCCTAATTTATAACGAGCAAACACCATTCATTAAGTCAGGCTTCTTTAATTAAGATTAAACACCTTCAATAAAGTGGCAGCCCTAACAGTTTTGCAGAGAAACACTGGTATTTTACAGATTTTCCCTCATTTATTACAATGAAACACCTTCAATTAAGTGACGGCAATTCACATTTAGCAGAGAAACTGACATTTTCCAGATTGCTCCTATGATCAAACACATTCAATAAAGTGCTGACACATGCTCAAGATTGTAAAATGATGGTTTTATTTTGGAAGACAATTATTTCAAACATTGACTTGCAGGGTTTGTGATTGAAGAGTTTCAGGTGATGCAGAGTTTATTGATGGAGTACAGACGGGGAACAGGACACAAACAGAGTATACAAATCAACGAAAGGGTTAACAGACAGAGTTCTAACACAAAGATCTAGGAACATGAACTAAAGATCGCACAGAGTCTCACTCTGGCTACTGTGCGCAAGGGCAAAGAACAGAGGTACACGGCTACAGGCCGGACAAGACAGTCACATTACTCCCGGTGCCGTATGCACGGCACTCTGGATAATGCAGTCCTAAAAGTCTGCCGGCACCGAAATGGCTGACTCGGAAGCCAGCAGACAGGGAGCTTGCGGGGCTGGACGCCCACGGACAGAGAGCTTGCTGGGCTGGAAGCCAGCTGACAATGGGGTTGTAGTCGCCGGTGGCCGGAAGGCGGAATCCCAGGGACGTAGAGTGGGCCACAGATTTAGAAGACTTGGGCAAAGGTTTCACCCTTGTAGCGACGAGACCAAACACGGAGTGAGGGGAGTGCAGGTTATATATAGGAGTGAATCAGGTGTGTGTGATCATGTGATTTGGGATCTGAATGCAGTGCAGCTGGGATGGTGAATGATACTGATGACATGCAGCTGAGAGCATGAGTGAGAGTGAAACAGGTGTATGTGCTTGTGTGATTGAAGGGGGCGTGGCCGGAGCGGAGCTCAGCAGGAACATCACAATAGCCTCTACCCACAAAAGTTAAAACATTTGACTTCAGACTCATATTAAACTACATGGAGTGAGTCAGTCCATTGCAAAGTAATTTCCCCCTTGTCTCGTCTTTATTGTTCTGCATTGCTCTGGGCCAGCCAGATCCAAGGTTAGGTCAGGTCAAAAGTATTGGGACACCTGATCATCACACATATATGAGTTTCACGCACATCTCATTCCAAAACTACTCTATAACAGTTGCCTCTCTTATAGGAAGTCTTTCCACAAGATTTTGGAGTGGGTCTGTTGGATTTAGTGCCCATTCACCATTAGGGAATTTGGACAATGCTCTTGTGTGACTAGACCAGGCTTGCCGATGCCGTTAGAATGGGTCCCAAATATGTATAGTGGTGTTTAGTTCAGGGGTGGCTTGATTTTAACCGAATGAACAAAGTGAGTCTGTGACGGGGCACCTGTGTGACCCACCACTGCAGCCTGTAGGCTGCTGCTTTTGTGGACTGGGTGAAGGTGTTTTGGTGTGTGTGTGTGTTACATGTTTGATGTTCATGTCTTTGTTCAGTTAAAATCAGCACACATTCAATGTCTTGTCTCTGAAATTTTCTGTTTATTTAGTTTAACAATAATCATATTGTCATATTTCATACCGTTTGTCAACCGGTGTTTAGTGTCTAAGTTTGTGTTGTGAAGATGGCGCGATATATGGAGTTTATGTTTAATGAGATTTGGCTGCTTTATTATGTGTCGGCTATGCCGGCACCAAGCCTAATTGCTACCATGTGTAGTCTGTGTTTCCTAGTTGATTGGGAGTTTGATTGTTTAGGTATGGCTGCTGTGAGCCACAGGTGTTGGTGCCTTGCTGATTGACACACCTGAAATCAATGATTGGTATGAGCCAATTCAAGGTGCTTGTCAAGGCTACTTAAACTTACCTTTGTTCTTTGTTCAGGAAAGTTGCCAGTTTAATAGGACGTAAGTCCTTGGAGCTCTCACGATGGGCTAGTTACCTTGGTCCTTTTATTTGCTTTTGTTTTGTTTCGTAGTGAGAGTGATCGTGTTTAATAAGGACTCTCACTGACCAGTTAATGGTCCTTTTTATACATGTGGTCTTATGTGAATTGCTTATTTGTTGGTGGCTTCATGCATTTGTCCTTAGTGAAAACTGTATTTTTTTATATTGATTTAGTATTGTCAGTGTTTTAACTGCCTTTGTGCCTTATTTGGGTTAATAAAAATACCCATCTTTCTAACATCTTCAACCTCCTGAGTCCTCTTATGAGTAACATCTTGCTCTAAGCGTGAAGGCTATCCCGACCTTTTACAGAGTCTTATCTTATCAGGATAACCCAATCAGCCAGCAAGATACGGGAACCTGTAACTAATATCATAGGTTGACTGACCTGTCAGTCTGACACAATGCGCGCACCCAAGACTATTTTGTTGCTATCATATGTCCATGGTTGCTATGGTAAACTCTGCTAAGTCTGTGCGTGAAAAACATAAACTAATACTTTCCTTGACTGGTCCACACATGTGTCAATCATGACTGTAGACCAATGAGATGCAAAGATATCCGAGTGCACAACAGAGAAGGTGGGATGTAATCAGTAATTCACGTGCATTTGTTTTGCCGTTTAGCCACGCAAGTTTTGACAGTTCTATAACGTAATGCAGGTGCACAACAAAACACATTTATTCTACATCATCATGGCTTCTAAAAATAAAACAGAGAGCCAGCCCCCAAAAAGATTGTTTTTATGGGGTAACAGTAGTATTGGAAGAGCTTCAACGGTTGGATGACGAGAAGATTGAAATAGAGTCTGGTATAATCAAAAAGCAGCAAAAGTCACGGAAGTGTATGGAGGGCTCACCGATTATTTATATTCTAACTTTTGATTGGGATGAGATATCAGTTCCAAATTTGTTCAAGTGATGGCATACCCTTGGGGGCACACAATTATATGACAAAACTGGGCATTTCTATTCATTTTCCTACTTACATCCACAGTAATCTAGATGTAAATGAAAAAAAATAGGGAGCGCCTACATTTTGGGAAGGTTATCGACATCTTTCTAAAATTTCAGATATCATATATGGTACTCATAGCTTGACGGGTACTCTGTAACATCAAATTGAAATTTTCCACCATACTGTGCCTAAAACTCAAAAGTAAGCCTTTACATTTGGGCATGGAATTTTTAGGTCATTTAGGAAAAAACATCAAGGTTCTAACAGGTTAAATGAAAATGGGTTTGCAAAAATGTTTATGCTGAATTAGTGAAGAATTCACTGTAAATTTACATAGAATCATGCTAAATTGTTAGTATGTACATAAACCATAATATAATGAGCTACATATTAAATTACAGATTATCAGTGTAATTTTATTTACATTTGCATGTATTTCAGAAAAATGGAAAATGTATGTATAAATAATACAGTTATTTTCTGTAAAAAAAATTGAAATCCATGTAATTTGTCATTATTGGCATTATCCTTAAAATAGGAGTCGTGTTTTTAATTTATAGTTAACCTCCATTATTATATGTAGTTTTGTATACAATTTCAAAAAACAGAAAACCACTGTAAAAATGTAGAGTTATTAACTGTAAAATTAGGTTGTTTTTTTACAGTGTAGCTAGTCCTCATTGTATTTTCTTTTCCGACTTTGTTTCCCTGTATCCTGTGATGGTATAGCTTTTTGGAAGCCTGTCCTTGTCCCTATATTGTGGCAGTCTGTCCCTCTGACACTCTCCTCACTAAAAACCGATCCATTGGTGCTTCTTACCGGCTAACTCCACGTTCTCTGTGAAATTGCCAAGAAGGCTAAAACATTTTTTAAACGGAGCTTGTCATCTGTCTGCGCGCGTCTTCCAACTTCGTGTGCACTGAGCAGCGCTTGATGCCTCCCCCTCCTGCTGCAAGTCAAGTTCCACTCTGTCACAGTCTGTCTATCGTTTTTCTGTAAAAACCTCCGTTTGTAGGGCGAAAATACTCGGGGCTAATCTTTAAATATCATCTGTAGTGTAACTGGTCGTGGATATTGAGAAAATAAAAGCTTAATCCTTGAATTTCTGAATCATATCCTTTGCATAGTCTATTTAATAAAACAGAAGAAG
Organism: Sprattus sprattus; assembly: GCF_963457725.1. NCBI lineage: Eukaryota > Metazoa > Chordata > Actinopteri > Clupeiformes > Clupeidae > Sprattus > Sprattus sprattus. Next base: position 32,739,158 of record NC_137911.1, on the reverse strand, counting down.
TTTATGGTACTAGAAGGCTCTTCAGGTTAAAAATGACTAGGCCAATTAAAGACTTATCTTACACTCTAGAAACATATAGTAAAATGTCGGATGTTGGTGCAAATGACTGAAGAAGTATAAATAAATAAAGAAACGGTTGTCTGTCAATAACTCACCAGCGGACTTCCAGATAACCAATCAGCCAAAGGCCAGCGCTGCCCCCAGTGGACAGACAGTGGTACTGTAGCCTTTTGCTGTCAGGGTGCACAGAGATAGAATAGTGTAATAAAGCTTCCTGGAATTGACTTGGGAGGGGGAGAAGGAAAAGAGAGAGAGAAAGAGAGAGAGAGAGAGAGAGAGAGAGAGAGAGAGGTACCTACAAAGGCATTTCAGGCCTGAACATCAATGTTCAAAAACATTTTTTCTTGCAGGTGAACATTTGGATATGTAATTTCCCAGAATTTATGGAGAAACAAATGACCATTTTAGTATTTAAAAAGGCATTTCAAGCTTTTTCCTATTATTCAGTATTGTGTTCACTGTTCTTTGGTAGCACATACAGTTTGTTAAATGAGCAATTTGTTTCTTAATTTTTCACCATTGTAAAGCTGAAAACGAATGAATACGTTTATTCCTTTATTTTGAAAAAAGTTACGAACGCTGGCCATATTGAAATTAGTATTAGAAGTAGTTATTGTCGCTGACTACATGCTGCTTTAATCTGAACATGTTGAAAGATTTATCCAATTATCTCAAGGCGTTTAGTGTTGGTCTAGGACCCACCAGGATACGTTTGAAATATTAAGATAGCGCCAGTTAATATTTGTAGTGCTTTAGTTTGATGAAGGAATGGTGATAAAGCTAGAATGGCCACTGCAAAGGAGGGGTCCTGTGTGGATGGACGAGCCGCCCCTGGCACCAGTTAATATTTGTAGTGCTTTAGTTTGATGAATGAATGGTCATAAAGCTAGAATGTCCACTATTGTGTTTGTTTACCAAACGGCAGTAGGCCTACTGGAGCAACATGATTTGAGTCACAAACCTAACACACAATCTAAAGATGTTATTTGTTTAGGCTGAAGGCCAAAGAAATAAGATGCTAAGCATGTTAAATAATGGAGGAAACCCCTTAGGCATACAGAAATGGTTTAACCCCAGTGCTCAACACCCAATGGAAACTCACCCTTTCAAACTGGACAACTGACCAAACGGCTCAGAATGATCTGAAATTGAGGTCTGAGATCACACATTGTGAACATGTTGTCTACGTGTGAAACATTATTGCTTTAACAACACGCTGACAGCAAGGAACACACCTTGTTAAAGGACTGCACTGTGCCTGGAAGACAATTATCCAACCAGTCCCAGCTACCGCGCTACGAAATGTGACCAGCTCATCCTCTGATTGACACAGTATTGAGGTGTGCATGGACCATCAGACTGTGTTGATGTGAAAGGAGGGGTCCTGTGTGGATGTGTCAGGTGAAAGGAGGGGTCCTGTGTGTGTGGATGTTTCAGGTGAAATGAGGGGTCCTGTGTGGATGTGTCAGGTGAAAGGAGGGGTCCTGTGTGGATGTGTCAGGTGAAAGGAGGGGTCCTGTGTGTGTGGATGTGTCAGGTGAAAGGAGGGGTCCTGTGTGTGTGGATGTGTCAGGTGAAAGGAGGGGTCCTGTGTGTGTGGATGTGTCAGGTGAAAGGAGGGGTCCTGTGTGTGTGGATGTGTCAGGTGAAAGGAGGGGTCCTGTGTGTGTGGATGTGTCAGGTGAAAGGAGGGGTCCTGTGTGTGTGGATGTGTCAGGTGAAAGGAGGGGTCCTGTGTGTGTGGATGTGTCAGGTTAAAGGAGGGGTCCTGTGTGGATGTGTCAGGTGAAAGGAGGGGTCCTGTGTGTGTGGATGTGTCAGGTGAAAGGAGGGGTCCTGTGTGGATGTGTCAGGTGAAAGGAGGGGTCCTGTGTGTGTGGATGTGTCAGGTGAAAGGAGGGGTCCTGTGTGGATGTGTCAGGTGAAAGGAGGGGTCCTGTGTGTGTGGATGTGTCAGGTGAAAGGAGGGGTCCTCTGTGTGTGGATGTGTCAGGTGAGAGGAGGGGTCCTGTGTGTGTGGATGTGTCAGGTGTCAGGTGAAAGGAGGGGTCCTCTGTGTGTGGATGTGTCAGGTGAGAGGAGGGGTCCTGTGTGTGTGGATGTGTCAGGTGAAAGGAGGGGTCCTGTGTGGATGTGTCAGGTGAAAGGAGGGGTCCTGTGTGTGTGGATGTGTCAGGTGAAAGGAGGGGTCCTGTGTGGATGTGTCAGGTGAAAGGAGGGGTCCTGTGTGTGTGGATGTGTCAGGTGAAAGGAGGGGTCCTGTGTGTGTGGATGTGTCAGGTGTCAGGTGAAAGGAGGGGTCCTGTGCTGCCAGGGCAGAGGAACACATCAGTAATCTTAGGAAGCAGAGCATTAGACACGGCACCTCTAGATGTTGAGATGAGAAACACAAACATGCCCACATCTAAATAACTTCCATATTTAGAAGGGATTACAGTCATATTATTATCATATAATCTCATGAATCCATACCTCACAGTAGCCAATATGTAGGAACAGCCAGTAATCTCTACTATTGGTGAAATTAATATGAATTGATTTAAATGTAAAGTTTAATTCTTGCTATATCTGTTTTACTGTCACAGTTGTTCGGCCCCCTGACAGACACCATGTCAGCCAGCAAGCAGACAGCGGAGCCTGCAGACGACACGGTACAGTAGTGCTGATTTCACAAACTGTGTTTTTGTCCAGTTGCTTATACAAATTTTTTTTACACGAGGCCCAGTTTTTGAAACATGTGACTCAAAAAGCAAAGCTACACACCAAATCTGCAAACCTATAAGCTAATTCTCAGCCTCACACTCAATTTACAATTTCATGTAACACAGCCTGCCAAACATTACACACATGGACTTACACATTGCAGAATTGCTTCCTTACTTAATTGTGTGCCTTTATAAGGCACTGCCCTACAAATCCCTCACACTAGTAAAGGGCTCCAAGCAGCCGCCTACCTATGCCTCTATTTTAAGACCGCCTCTGTACGTCCACTCCCATTCTTAGCGAACTCTCATCTCATGACTTACAGCCCTTACTTATGCCCTGCATCTTCATCCAATAATTTCGATTGGTCTCAGATTAAATGATTGGATGGCCTACCTGCCTGTCTACCTACGTCCCTTCCTACTTATCATAAGAATCTTATCATATACTTTTTAAAGAACCTTAACTCAATTTTCAACAGATTTTAAATGGTTTGCTTTGTTATAAACATGATATGTAGTTATGACACTGCATATTAATGTTATTTTCTAAAAAAATATCCAAAAAGCATCCAGAATTATAACCACATTAATAAAGTGTTTTAGAAACCAAACCATTTGTAAATCCGTCAAGATTTCATCGAGATAAGAGTATTATTGTTTGTGCAGATCACTGACCTTTCCTCAGGTAACACTGATCCTGCCAGAACGCTTCCCTGAAGCAAGATGGCCGACCTGTGCGGAGGTTCTAGACTCCGCCGTAAGACATCTAGCCTTTATATATGATATCTATGGCTCTGGGTGCTCTCACACAAAATGAACCGTCACTCTTAAGGTGCCTTAAAAAGATAGTATTAGTCCAAATAAATTCCTTTCTGGAAGAAAATAACATCTTGGAAGTCTTTCAGTCAGGTTTCAGAAAATATCACAGGACTGAAACCGCTCTCACCAAAATAATAAGCGACCTCAGACAAAACTCTGATGCAAATAAAGTTTCTATCCTTATCCTGTTAGATCTTAGTGCAGCATTTGATACCATTGATCACAACATCCTAATCAATAGACTTGAAAATCTTATTGGGTTCTCTGGCTGTGTATTGAACTGGATCAAAACATATATGAGAGGAAGGAAGTTTTATGTTAGTCTAGGAGACCATATGTCCGAGAAACATGAAAGCTGCTACGGGGTTGCACAAGGGAGCTGTTTAGGTCCATTACTCTTTTTTCTTTATATGTTACCACTCAGTGACATCATCAGAGAATATAGTATAGATTTTCATAGCTATGCGGATGACACACAATTGTATATTTCCGCTGAACCTAATGATGCAACAGCAATAAACTCCATTACCAACTGTTTATTGGCAATAAACAAATGGATGAACAATAACTTTCTTAAACTCAATGAGGACAAAACTGAAGTCCTACTTATCGGCCCCAAATTAAAAAGAGAGATGCTCACCAATAATCTAGGAGGTTTATCCTGGTGGATTAAACCTGAGGTGATAAGTCTTGGTGTCACCCTGGACTGGATTTGAATTTCAACTCCCACATTAACGAAGTCACAAAAACAGCTTTCTTTCACCTCAGGAACATAGCAAAGGTATGATCATTCTTATACCAAAATGATGCCAAGAAGCTTATTCACGCTTGTAATGTAATTCACTTTTTACTGGTCTTCCCAAGAAAACAACTGTAAGACTCCAGCTCATTCAAAATTTTGCAGCTAGACTATTAACCAAAACTAGAAGGAGAGAACACATTAGTCCTGTCCTAGCTACTTTACACTGGCTTCCTGTTGCCTTTAGAATTGACTTTAAGGTCCTCCTCCTCACATACAAAGCTCTAAATGGACAAGGACCTAGCTACATTGCTAACTCTCTTACTAACTACACACTGCAATATTTTTACTAGTTCTCTTTGAAACTGTTTTAAGGGTTTTATGACTTTTATTACTTTCACTATTTCTCTGTAAAACTGTTTTGAGGGTACCATGGCACTGTCGGAAACCATGTGTGGCTTCAATATATCACATATTTTCCTCACAGATATTTCCATAACAAATGTTGTAGTCCCCTAGGTGCAGTCACCTTCCTTAAGCCTGTAAAAGAGAGCTAGTGTCTCTCTGGAAGAAGACGAGGAGGCCTCTGAAGGAAGGGTGTAAAAGGAAAGGTGGCCTTTGGGCGGGGAAACATAGCTAGGGAAATATTTAACAGTGTAGGGCGGAATCTATGAAGCAGCACTATGGTTTCGACTGAGCTAAATACCAGGCAGAAGGGTTTTATTACTTTTATTATGATTTTAATATTTTAAGCCTATCGGAAAATCAGGTTCTGATACGATGTTGACCATTATTGTATTGCTCCTGCTGCTTGCTTTTATTGATTTTATGTAAAGCACTTTGAATTGCAACTCTTGTACGAAATGTGCTATATAAATAAAGTCTTACTTACTTACTTACCTTAAGCACCTACACCTGGGTGGGTCCTGCTTCATTCTGGGATATGTAGTTTGTAGCATGGCGGCCATTTTGTGGCACCCATCCACCAGTTGGCCCCCAACATCCTCTGCCCCCTAGTGGTTGAGACATGGAAACACTGGCCAGTTACAGACCATAGACCAAGGGCCACATGAGATAGAGGGACTGTGGTGGAGGGCCGGACCAATAGGCAGAACTCAATTCTGCTCAATATACATTTTATCTCTTTATTAAACACATTAAATTGTATGGTTTTGATAAGCTGCCACAAGTAAGAGTAGATGTTATCGCACATCACAGGTTGCCAAACATCTTGCTAACCGTAAGGATTCCTATCTTCGCTTGTTCTCTCTTGTTTATGCTCCGTTCCGTTTGTGTCACGTTTTGGTTTGTACGTTCCGAGTTAGACTCGTGTTTTGTTTGCCCCCCTGGTTTTGTTAGTTACGATCTTTCCTTTCAGAGCTTGGCTCTTTGTTTTGTTTTACGTGTTCTTGTGAACCCGCTACTTTGTTGTCAGCAGTGCTACTAGCCTGCGCCCCTCCTGGGCTGGACTATCCCTGAGGAGCGAACGCGCCCTGTACTGCTGTTCGGTATCCCTGTTTGTTTGGGCTGTCTATCCATTCGCGTAAATAAACAGTCATTCACGAAAACCCGCAGTTGTTGTGTTTGCGTTCCGTGACAGTGAGAGAGGATCTGTATCTGGATTTGTTAAATGTAATCGCTGAGAGTGTCTGTTCACATATGTAGGTAGATTCGCGGGGAGAGGGGCACATTTATCAAATGCCTCTTTTTCTCAGGGCATATTAGCGCTGCAGAGTCCACCAAAACACTCTTTGATAAACTCCCCATCAGAGAATAGCGGTCTGTTTTTAGTGCTTTTGTGGGTTATTACAAAGCTGGTTTTGACTGCTCTATACCTGGATGTATGAAGCTTGGTAAAAAGTCCTTGTTGATTTTGCAGCTTAGCTAGCAAACCTTCAGATGTCAGTGCCCTCTTTGCATCAGTCAAATTCTTGTATTTTTCTGCGTGTTTAGTGTCGTAAAGGCGATTCAAGTTGTAATCCTTAAACACAGCGATCCGTATTTAACAAACTATGCACACGGCTTTACCTTTGACTTTCGAACGTAGGCCTATGTATGCTAAATTAACGTATTAACTTATTGTACGGTTACTTGCCAAAACGATAGAAGACATTCCTCCCAAATAACTATTTTTAATGATTTTGTTGCCGTTTCGTGATTTCCGCTAAGAAAAAATAGTTCTTCACGCAAATAGAGCTTTAATGTTTCAGGTGTTACGCAACCCACCTTCTGACTTCAAATTTCAATGACTTTGCGTTACGGTAAATTACCAGACTTCTTGCGGAATTATATGAAAGATGTGAATTAGAAGCACAAAACCGTTGCCAATGACAGCAGTCATACATTATTTGCAGCAGTGAATATAAAGAAATTACAGACATGCAAACGTTGTGATGGCCCATTCAAATCAACAGAACTTTTTAGAACATTCTGAAGAACCGTATAGAGTACAGGTATTTACGTTTGATTCCTAATTTACAATTGACCTCCGCGGCACACAGCGACAGCCAACGGGCCGCAAATGGCCTTTGGGCCGCACTTTGCCCAGGTCTGCCATAGACAGAGAGGGTAAGATGGTGGGAGAGAGAAAGACCATAGACAGAGAGGGTGAGACAATGGGAGAGAGAAAAACCTCAATGAAAGGTGTCCCAAATCCCAATCTTATATTTTGTTCACCAGCTGAACTCTGCCGACACCATAGAGGTTGCTGCCTTGGGAAGACCATTCCAGCTTGGGATGCTGTATGACTGCCGTAAGGAAGCTCTGATTCCAGGTATGACCTCATTAATGTGTTCACTATTTCACTTGAATTATAAATGCTGAAATATGGGAGAAAAACAGAACTATGGAGATACAGAACTAAGCATCTGTGTTCAAAATAATGTTGAAAAGTAAGTTAATTTGCCTTTGTTGTCACAAATACACTAAAAGCAGTGAAATTTGACCTCTGCATTTGATATATGCAACTGTTTGTAATTTTAAACTTCATAATGTTGCACTATTTAAGTTGAATTTACATCTCAAAATACTTTTTTTATCGTTATACTTCATGATCATTGATTTATGTCCACAGGTATAACTTTATGGAATCATGACAACCTACAGAAGAATAAAAGTGTACAACAACAACATAATACTGAATTTAATGTCACAACATCAGATTCAATTGAGGAGAAGTCAAATGCATTAAAGATATCTGGCTCTCTTAAATTAAGTCTCTTGGGAGGACTGGTGAATGTTGGAGGATCAGCTAAATATTACCAAGATACAAAGAAATCCCACAAACAAGCCCGTGTGACTCTTCAGTACAGAATGACCACAACATTTGAAACATTAACAATGACTCACCTGGCTCGTGGACAGGTGGCTCATCCTAATGTGTTTGAAGATGACACTGCCACTCATGTTGTCACAGCAATCTTGTACGGAGCTGGTGCTTACTTTATGTTTGACAGAGAATCATCCTCAGAGGATGATAGGAAACAAGTGGAGGGAGAGGCTAATCTCACCTTCAATAAGCTGAAATTCCTCACATTACAAGCTCAGGCATCCCTCAACATGGATGATAAAGAGAAAGCAGCAGTTGAAAAATTCAGTTGCAAATTTCATGGAGATTTCAAGTTACCAACCAACCCAACTTCCTTCAGTGATGCTGTGGATGTTTACAGAAGTCTTCCACGCATGCTTGGGGAGAATGGAGAACATGCAGTTCCACTCACGGTGTGGCTGTACCCTCTGGAGAAGTTGGATTCAAGAGCTGCAAAACTACAAAGACACATCAGCAATGATCTCATCACATTCTCTTCAGAAACAATAGAGTCTCTAACAATGACAGAGATGAAATGCAGTGACATACTGAAAGACACAACAGCAGCAACATTTCCCACCATGGAAAAGAAAGTTCAGACTTTGATGCGAAGGTGCCATCAGTACAAGCTTGACTTCATGCAGAAGCTTGGGTCAGTGCTTCCTTCAATCCGAGGGGGTGTGAAAGAGGAGAGTGCCCTTGCGGACATCCTGAAGGCACACGAGCAGTCTCCATTCAACAGCAACGACCTGGATCAGTGGCTCACACGTAAGGAGAAGGAATCAGATACACTGAAATCCTTCCTCAAGCAACTGGAGAAACTAGGTGCAGAAAGGGATGACAATCTGGATGACCTCTTGAATAATTTAGAGGTCAAAACTATTGTGTGCTTTTCATTTACCTCTGTAGACCAGCATGATAGTTTCCTGGTGAAACTGTCAGATTATCTCAAACCATCAGGAATGGTGGCCACTCGTGCAGAATCCTCTGATCTACAGGCCAGGAACACAGAGTGGCTCTCAACTGATGCTAGACAGACGATGAGGAGACAACTACGATTGTTTGGAGAACTGAAGAAGTTGAACAACAGTACTGACCCCAAATTCATAGCTGCATCAAAATATGATGAGAGCCATCCTGGGGCGTGGATTTACATATATGAAGATGATTGTTCTGATGCCGTCCCCTTTGTACCTCCATCAAAACCTGCAACCCCAACCATTACTAGTGTTACACATGACAGCTTAACAGTGAAGGCGTCTGAACCAGACTCTGCCACTGTAGAGTACAGAGTAGAATACAGAATTAATCAGAAACAGGAGACTGAATGGGCATCTCACCCAGTGCAGAAGAACCAGGAGGCAGTTACTCTGTCAGGACTGAAGCCAGGCACTGAGTATGAGATCAGAGCCACAGCTGTGGGGAAACTCAGCTATGCTGTGAGCAGTGATGTCTGTAGTTCTTTAACCCTCACAGCAGCTGTTCCACCAACACAGGTAAAAGTTACTGAAGAGAGAGCAAACTCCATCACTCTGACCTGGAACATTCCATTAGTCCAACAAGGTCTATCTGTAAAAGGGTACATCATTGAGTTCAGTGAGGAAAATAGCCATCAGTGGCAGAGCAAAGATACCAGGAAGGAGGTGTACACATTTACTCTGGACAACCTAAAACAGAATACGGCCTACTCCATCAGGATGTGCACAGATGTTGGTGTTGGAGTAAGTCAGCCTGGGGAAGAATTAAAATTTAAAACTAAGAAAGCACAACCGGATATGAAGAAGTTCACTCTGCTCCCAGGTGATAATCTGCTCCCACAGTACCTGCTAAATCTGAAACCAGCAGGAGATGGTCAGCTCAACAAGATGGTTTTTGGCAGCCCACCAACAAAAAGGCCATCAAGCAAAACCATAATACTTGTTGGTGCTACTGGATCTGGCAAGACCACCCTCATCAACGGCATTATCAACTACGTTCTTGGAGTTGAATGGGAGGACAAATGGAGATATAAACTGATACATGAACAAACTCACACAACACAAGCCTGCAGTCAGACCTCGGAGGTGACAGCCTATGAGATTCACCACACAGATGAATTCCAAGTTCCATTCTCCCTCACAATCATTGACACTCCAGGGTTTGGGGACACCAGAGGAATCAAACAAGATAAAAAAATCACAGAAAAAATAAGAAAGTTTTTCCAGGGCGGAATTGATACAATTGATGCTGTGTGCTTTGTAGTGCAGTCACACAACCAAGCATACATCTTTGATGCCATCTTCTCCAGTTTTGGGAAGGACATCGCAGACATCATCATTGTTCTTGTGACCTTTGCTGATGTCAAATCTCCCCCAGTACTGGAGGCAATTAAAGCTGACAACATCCTACGTGCATCAAATCCAGATGGGACCCCTCTTCATTTCAAATTCAACAACTCTGTGGTGCTTTTTGGGACAGGAGCCAGCAGTGATGAATACAACTTTGAGTCCATGTTTTGGAAGATGGGCAAAGCCAGCATGAAGGAATTCTTCAGTCATCTAAACTTGATGAAACCCCAGAGTTTGACCCTGACAAAGCAAGTTCTCAGCGAGCGCAGACAGCTTGAGGCAACTATTGAGGGGGTGCAGCCAATCATGAAAGTAGGTTTGTCAAAACTGGAGGAATTAAAGACCACGCAAAACGCCCTGCAAAACCATGAGACCCACATGAAGGCAAATAAGGACTTTGACAGTAAACGGGAACTGAAGAGTCAATATGAGGCAGCACTGGGAGAGAAGATGACTGCAGAGAAAATCATTACTAAACTGGAACTAGAATATATGCAGGTGCAGATGGAAGTTGTAAATATGATGACCACATTAATTAAATGCCAGCAGCGTCTGAGAAAGATGGCCCTTCGTCCAGATCCAGATTACATTGATATCCTCATAGAGACAGAGAAACAGGAGGCCAAACCTGGATATCAGAAGCGTATTGAAGAGTTACAAGAAGTAAAAGAAAGAGTAGTTCTTTTGATAAAGGTCTCGGAGGGAATGGATCTAACTGGAAAAGAAAAGATGAGGTCTTCTGTCAAGGGCCTCTTCACCAATCCCGCCAGCTGGTATGCATCTTAATTGGCAGATCTGTTCATGCATTTAATCTTGGGAGTTTAATTACCCAAATAAGGTTGGCAGAGGGAGTAGAACTAACTGGTGTTTTGTTATTTCATCACACTGGAAAAGATGAGAAGATGAGGTCCACTGTCAAGGGCCTCTTCAACAATAGTGCCAGTTGGTTTGCTTCTTAGGTGGCAGATCAATTCATGCATTTCATCTCATAAACCCTAAAAGTGTAATTAAACAAATAATTGTGTTTGTTATTGCATCATATAAAACAAAGGTTTTGAAATAGAAATCCATATGTTTTTAATCCTCTGTCATTAAATTGTCATTTAAATCCTCAGCTGGCAGAATATATATCCCCTAAAGCCTTACCAGTGGGGATGCTGTCTGAATATATATCCCCTGAATATATATCCCCTAAAGCCTTACCAGTGGGGATGATGTCTGAATATATATCCCCTAAAGCCTTACCAGTGGGGATGCTGTCTGAATATATATCCCCTAAAGCCTTACCGGTGGGGATGCTGTCTGAATATCTATCCCCTAAATATATATCCCCTAAAGCCTTACCAGTGGGGATGATGTCTGAATATATATCCCCTGAATATATATCCCCTAAAGCCTTACCAGTGGGGATGCTGTCTGAATATATATCCCCTAAAGCCAGTGGGGATGCTGTCTGAATATATATCCCCTAAAGCCTTACCAGTGGGGATGCTGTCTGAATATATATCCCCCTAAAGCCTTACCAGTGGGGATGCTGTCTGAATATATATCCCCTCAAGCCTTACCCGTGGGGATGCTGTCTGAATATATAACCCCTAAAGCCTTACCAGTGGGGATGCTGTCTGAATATATATCCCCTAAAGCCTTACCAGTGGGGATGCTGTCTGAATATATATCCCCTAAAGCCTTACCAGTGGGGATGCTGCTTGTAAGAGGAGAGCTGGCTTGGTGTGATTGGTGTGAAGGATAATCATAACTTTATTCATGTATCCAGGCTGTTCCTCAAACACAAATTTAAAATCATCATTGTATGTTAATGTTAAATAATATTTTAATCCTGTAATCAGTATTTAACATATTTTAGGGTTATGGTTGTTCTTACAGTTTTGCAATTATTTTACTTTCAGCTTTTTCTGTCTCACCAAATGTATCATATATCACTTCCATACTATAGTCGTCATTAGTAGAATTGTTAGTTGTGTTTTTATGATAGAATTGTTAGATGTGTTTTTTGTGCGCAGATAAAGAGTCTATGGAGTTTAGTGTTGGGTTGGGTTCTGAGTCTGGGGAGTTTAGTGTTGGGTTGGGCTCTGAGTCTGGGGAGTTTAGTGTTGGGTTGGGCTCTGAGTCTGGGGAGTTTAGTGTTGGGTTGGGCTCTGAGTCTGGGGAGTTTAGTTTTGGGTTGGGCTCTGAGTCTGGAGTTTAGTGTTGGGCTCTGAGTCTGGGGAGTTGAGTGTTGGGTTGGTCTCTGAGTCTGGGGAGTTTAGTGTTGGGTTGGGCTCTGGGTAGTTTAGTGTTGGGTTGGTCTCTGAGTCTGGGGAGTTTAGTGTTGGGTTGGGCTCTGAGTCTGGGGAGTTTAGTGCTGGGTTGGGCTCTGAGTCTGGGGAGTTTAGTGTTGGGTTGGGCTCTGAGTCTGGGGAGTTTAGTGTTGTGTTGGGCTCTGAGTCTGGGGAGGTTAGTGTTGGGTTGGGCTCTGTATGGTGACTTTCACTACTGGACTAAATGTAATCTGTAATATGATTTGTGCTCAATAAAAATGATTTGCTATTTTACAGCTCAGGTCTGGTCACTGGTCTTTTAGGGGTTCATAATAACAAACAGTTTGAATCACTCTTTGGGTAGACTTGACAAAGATATGAACCATTGGCAGTGATGAAGCCAAACCTTTCGTGTAAATGAATCACCGGACACATTACACAGTGAGTGTGTGTGTGTGTGTATTCAACTTTTCAAGTAAAGGTCTGCAGTGAAATATACTGTATAAGTCCACTTACATAAACTTAGAATAACTTAAAATATTTCCATTATAACTTTGTTATATATTATGTGAATTTACATTTCACATTTAGTCATTTAGCAGAAACTTTTATCCAAAGCGACATACATGGTTAATATTACCATTATAAATTATTATAATATATATTATGAATGATGCATCTGACTGTAGAATCACACACTTTACCACATAAACCTTCATAATGAAACCATTTAATTTAGCGTGACAATTCTCCGGTCTGGGCCTTTAGTATTCAGGCTCCAGCTGTTGCAGGAACAAAGGTGTTGATGGTAGTGATGTCACTGAGACTGGTGATGAAACTAATGGTTATAGAGAAAGCTTTTCACTGTTGAGTGCACATTAACTATAAATCATGTAGGATTGTAAACATTTGAACAAAACACATTGGACATCATTTCTCAATAATGACATGAGACTTGACATAGTTTAGAAGTACTGAATATGAAAAAGCCTTATCCTTGGAAGAGTAAATCAGTTTATAGAAAAAACCTGTAACTACTACTGACCTCATTTACAAAAACGTCGGCATATTCGCATTCAGTACTCTGAATCCATCAAAAGGTATGAACATATCAATAAAAAGACCATTGATCAAAAAAATAAAAAGGCATGTACAAACAAAACCGACTGACCAACAAAACCAACTGAAAGATATAGAAGCATCTATTCTCCAAACACATGCTGCGTTCAGGAGCAACTGGGAAGGTCCAACCTCTGAGTGGGAAAATGCACTCTAAGGACAGATGTGTACAAAATAACACAATTTGTGTCGTTTTTTTTTTTTACACATCTGTGTGTCTAAATAAGAACAACACAGTCTCTGACTTTGTACCCCTACAGGAAAGGTTGTGGGTACCGTTATATTTCTCTGCAGGGGTCACCTCATTTCCAGGGAAACATATTGTGAACTGGGTTTTTAGCAGCCAAAGTCTTTGAAATATTGATTCAATTACTGACTACATGAGCTTGTGGTTCCAAGGGACCATGTTTCCCCTCAAACTGCTTACACCATAGAGGGCCACAAGGGGGCCACATTGCATCATCAAGTGCCAAAAGTGAGTCATGAAAGGGTGTTCTCTTCTGGATAAAGAATTTACATAAATCATGATGGTTAATGATGGTCATACGAAGAATGCAGTTTTCCTTCGAGCCATAACAAGCAAATTGAATTGCTATGGCGCTATACAAATACAATTGAATTGAATTGAATTGAATAACAAGCTTGTTTTTTATATAAAGGCATAAACCTGCATATGTGTTTTTTATCTGTCAGACCATGACCTAAACTGAGTCATATAATGGTATTGAGGATTGGAAATAAGACTTCTGTCTAAATAAAGACTTTCAAATAAATGATGATGCTCATTTATGAGCTGTTTAAAAACATGACATTCCTTTGGTAACAACAAATCCACTGTCACAAATATCTGGAAGCAGTAGAAACAATCACCAGTATTGGCTTTGGTCACTCAGAATCTCCAATGAGCAGAACAGGTTCACAAAGAGGGAAATTATGCAAAAATGACAACATTTGTTGTCAGAGAAGTGTTCAGCAAAGCGATGAGTGTGGCAAGCAAGATTGTCTTTCTAAATAGAAAAAAGCCATAAGTGTCGTCATCAATAGAATTGACTAGCAGTCAAGGTAAATGTTTGACAGAGCTGAGTGAAATATGCAGACATGTTTCTTAAACTAAAACACACAGCGCCCATTTTGTGAATTTCCGTTTTTAAACCCAATGGGTAAGTGGTTTATAAATCATCAAAATACAATTGGATTTGTAAAGCATTGGGATACTTCTTATACAATGTTTGCCTTTTGAAATTAAAGCCATCAGAGTATTCATAAATCTGACCATCACTACTGTCATAAGAGAATTTTATGTCTATAGAATATTTTCACATCTGAAAAGGAACTTAACTATATCAGAGACAGAGATGTACTGACAGGTATCAGCTGCAAGTACTTGGGTTTCTGTTTTTCCTGTATTCTAGCTGTGTCTTGTGGTATCAAACTCAACTTGTAGTATCAACCTCAACTTCAAACATGTTCCGTGCTGTTCATTTTGTGGTACAAAATACATGTACATACATAAATACAAGCACAACAAGCATTGAATCCGGTCAATTCTTTAAGTGTGGCGGCTCATTAGATTATATCAATTAATGCTACAAGCCCGATGAGATCCACTTCTCCCCGAATCAGCAACAAAGATTCTCAGCCGACGCCTCTGAACATAGTAAAGGGGACAGGAAAGCGTATTGTACGTTCTGCCTGACACAGGGGTCGGTTGGGTTCCTGTGATTTGATACCGGGCCGTTCGTAGGCTCTGTATGGGTATGCCATCGAATGGACCATGCACTAAGGTCCACCATGCACTAATTAATCAAGTTGATCATTTTAAATCTCTAATACTTACATCAGATGCCACAGCGTTACAGGGTGAAAGCATCGTATTTCCCGATAGTCAGTCAAATAAATTGTAGGTCGGCACTGTGTCTGAGGGCTCAAAGGCATTGGTGGTCCCTGATGTATTGCTTGTACAGCAGGGTATAGCCTACCACTGACATCCCTCCCTGATGTAGCGCTTGTACAGCAGGGTATAGCCTACCACTCACATCCCTCCCTGATGTAGTGCTTGGACAGCAGGGTATAGCCTACCACTCATATCCCTCCCTGATGTAGCGCTGGACCTTCAATATTGGACATGTGCTCGGCTTACATTTTTGCATATAGAAAAAGTCCCGTTTGCAACTACTGGCTTTAACAGTCTGTTCAGGCAGAATTGTAATGGGGGATTGGGAATCTGAAATTCTACACGCAGGCAAGAATTTAGAATCCCAAGGTCACCCAGCACCTCCCATCCATTCAGAGGAGGTCCACCTTGGCAGCCTCTACCATGGCTCAACAGGTTGCTCTCATACCTACATAACATGCACTGACTCACATAAACCAGCAGGAGGCACAGAATGCCCATTAGTGTGATACGTGTGCACCCCTGCAGAGAAGATCCATTAGTGTGATACGTGTGCACCCCTGCAGAGAAGATCCATTAGTGTGATACGTGTTCACCCCTGCAGAGAAGATCCATTAGTGTGATACGTGTGCACCCCTGCAGAGAAGATCCATTAGTGTGATACGTGTTCACCCCTGCAGAGAAGATCCATTAGTGTGATACGTGTGCACCCCTGCAGAGAAGATCCATTAGTGTGATACGTGTTTACCCCTGCAGAGAAGATCCATTAGTGTGATACGTGTGCACCCCTGTCCCTGCAGAGAAGATCCATTAGTGTGATACGTGTGCACCCCTGCAGAGAAGATCCATTAGTGTGATACGTGTGCACCCCTGCAGAGAAGATCCATTAGTGTGATACGTGTGCACCCCTGCAGAGAAGATCCATTAGTGTGATACGTGTGCACCCCTGTCCCTGCAGAGAAGATCCATTAGTGTGATACGTGTGCACCCCTGCAGAGAAGATCCATTAGTGTGATACGTGTGCACCCCTGCAGAGAAGATCCATTAGTGTGATACGTGTGCACCCCTGTCCCTGCAGAGAAGATCCATTAGTGTGATACGTGTGCACCCCTGCAGAGAAGATCCATTAGTGTGATACGTGTGCACCCCTGCAGAGAAGATCCATTAGTGTGATACGTGTGCACCCCTGCAGAGAAGATCCATTAGTGTGATACGTGTGCACCCCTGTCCCTGCAGAGAAGATCCATTAGTGTGATACGTGTGCACCCCTGCAGAGAAGATCCATTAGTGTGATACGTGTGCACCCCTGCAGAGAAGATCCATTAGTGTGATACGTGTGCACCCCTGTCCCTGCAGAGAAGATCCATTAGTGTGATACGTGTGCACCCCTGCAGAGAAGATCCATTAGTGTGATACGTGTGCACCCCTGCAGAGAAGATCCATTAGTGTGATACGTGTGCACCCCTGCAGAGAAGATCCATTAGTGTGATACGTGTGCACCCCTGCAGAGAAGATCCATTAGTGTGATACGTGTGCATCCCTGCAGAGAAGATCCATTAGTGTGATACGTGTGCACCCCTGCAGAGAAGATCCATTAGTGTGATACGTGTGCACCCCTGCAGAGAAGATCCATTAGTGTGATACGTGTGCACCCCTGCAGAGAAGATCCATTAGTGTGATACGTGTGCACCCCTGCAGAGAAGATACCATTAGTGTGATACGTGTGCACCCCTGCAGAGAAGATCCATTCGTGTGATACGTGTGCACCCCTGCAGAGAAGATCCATTAGTGTGATACGTGTGCACCCCTGCAGAGAAGATCCATTAGTGTGATACGTGTGCACCCCTGCAGAGAAGATCCATTAGTGTGATACGTGTGCACCCCTGCAGAGAAGATCCATTAGTGTGATACGTGTGCACCCCTGCCCCTGCAGAGAAGATCCATTAGTGTGATACGTGTGCACCCCTGCCCCTGCAGAGAAGATCCATTAGTGTGATACGTGTTTACCCCTGCAGAGAAGATCCATTAGTGTGATACGTGTGCACCCCTAAAGAGAAGATCCATTAGTGTGATACGTGTGCACCCCTGCCCCTGCAGAGAAGATCCATTAGTGTGATACGTGTGCACCCCTGCAGAGAAGATCCATTAGTGTGATACGTGTGCACCCCTGCCCCTGCAGAGAAGATCCATTAGTGTGATACGTGTGCACCCCTGCAGAGAAGATCCATTAGTGTGATACGTGTGCACCCCTGCAGAGAAGATCCATTAGTGTGATACGTGTTTACCCCTGCAGAGAAGATCCATTAGTGTGATACGTGTGCACCCCTGCAGAGAAGATCCATTAGTGTGATACGTGTGCACCCCTGCAGTGAAGATCCATTAGTGTGATACGTGTGCACCCCTGCAGAGAAGATCCATTAGTGTGATACGTGTGCACCCCTGCAGAGAAGATCCATTAGTGTGATACGTGTGCACCCCTGCAGTGAAGATCCATTAGTGTGATACGTGTGCACCCCTGCAGTGAAGATCCATTAGTGTGATACGTGTTTACCCCTGCAGAGAAGATCCATTAGTGTGATACGTGTGCACCCCTGCAGAGAAGATCCATTAGTGTGATACGTGTGCACCCCTGCAGAGAAGATCCATTAGTGTGATACGTGTGCACCCCTGCCCCTGCAGAGAAGATCCATTAGTGTGATACGTGTGCACCCCTGCAGAGAAGATCCATTAGTGTGATACGTGTGCACCCCTGCCCCTGCAGAGAAGATCCATTAGTGTGATACGTGTGCACCCCTGCCCCTGCAGAGAAGATCCATTAGTGTGATACGTGTGCAGCCCTGCAGAGAAGATCCATTAGTGTGATACGTGTGCACCCCTCCAGAGAAGATCCATTAGTGTGATACGTGTGCACCCCTGCAGAGAAGATCCATTAGTGTGATACGTGTGCAGAGAAGATCCATTAGTGTGATACGTGTGCAGAGAAGATCCATTAGTGTGATACGTGTGCAGAGAAGATCCATTAGTGTGATACGTGTGCACCCCTGCAGAGAAGATCCATTAGTGAGATACGTGTGCACCCCTGCAGAGAAGATCCATTAGTGTGATACGTGTGCAGAGAAGATCCATTAGTGTGATACGTGTGCACCCCTGCAGAGAAGATCCATTAGTGTGATACGTGTTTACCCCTGCAGAGAAGATCCATTAGTGTGATACGTGTGCACCCCTGCAGAGAAGATCCATTAGTGTGATACGTGTTCACCCCTGCAGAGAAGATCCATTAGTGTGATACGTGTGCACCCCTGTCCCTGCAGAGAAGATCCATTAGTGTGATACGTGTGCACCCCTGCAGAGAAGATCCATTAGTGTGATACGTGTGCACCCCTGCAGAGAAGATCCATTAGTGTGATACGTGTGCACCCCTGCCCCTGCAGAGAAGATCCATTAGTGTGATACGTGTGCACCCCTGCAGAGAAGATCCATTAGTGTGATACGTGTTTACCCCTGCAGAGAAGATCCATTAGTGTGATACGTGTGCACCCCTCCAGAGAAGATCCATTAGTGTGATACGTGTGCACCCCTGCAGAGAAGATCCATTAGTGTGATACGTGTGCACCCCTGCAGAGAAGATCCATTAGTGTGATACGTGTTTACCCCTGCAGAGAAGATCCATTAGTGTGATACGTGTTCACCCCTGTCCCTGCACAGAAGATCCATTAGTGTGATACGTGTTTACCCCTGCAGAGAAGATCCATTAGTGTGATACGTGTTCACCCCTCCAGAGAAGATCCATTAGTGTGATACGTGTGCACCCCTGCCCCTGCAGAGAAGATCCATTAGTGTGATACGTGTGCACCCCTGCAGAGAAGATCCATTAGTGTGATACGTGTGCACCCCTGCCCCTGCAGAGAAGATCCATTAGTGTGATACGTGTGCACCCCTGTCCCTGCAGAGAAGATCCATTAGTGTGATACGTGTGCACCCCTGTCCCTGCACAGAAGATCCATTAGTGTGATACCTGTGCACCCCTGCAGAGAAGATCCATTAGTGTGATACGTGTGCACCCCTCCAGAGAAGATCCATTAGTGTGATACGTGTGCACCCCTGCAGAGAAGATCCATTAGTGTGATACGTGTGCACCCCTCCAGAGAAGATCCATTAGTGTGATACGTGTGTATCCCTGCCCCTGCAGAGAAGATGCTGACTGGTGTTGAGTGACTAATGTAGTGATTACAATAGAGACGTCTCTATTCGTCCATTTATGTCTGTTCTTCTAGGTTGATTTATGTGTGTTCTTATTGGTTGATTCATCTGTGTTCTTATAGGTTGATTTATGTGTGTTCTTATAGGTTGATTTATGTCTGTTCTTATTGGTTGTATAGTTTGTGCAACACAATTATGTCACTATCGCCCATGTACTGCTTTCAAAACATTGCAAAAATCCAATGTACAAAATCTAAGCAAGCTACAGATGGGGTCAGGTAAAATGCTACTGTCCCTTTAAACTGTTGTTGACTACAGGCATCTCTGTAGGGACATTCATTATAACATTTACGAGCCTGTCAGTGGCTACAACAAGTGGTTTACTATGACCTGCAGGTTTACCTCAGAAGGAAAAGAGTGAGACAGAGAGGGGAGGTGAACAAAACAGAGACACCCAACATTTACATAAAGATTCATCCAATTATCTCAGTGGGGTAGTATGTGAGGTCATTTTCCTCATGGGCACACTGCTATGTAAAGCCTGACCCCTACAACTCAATTTCCCACTTCCAAGTAATCTTAAACATGTATCAACATCTTTCAGACATTTAAGATAGCATGTATGGTCTGTAACATGACTTGTGCAACCTGCTACAATCATATGATATGACTGAAAAATAGGCCTTGGAATTTGTGTATTGCCAAAGAAATGCCATGATTTTAAGAGGTTGATTATATATTAGGAGGCTGGTTATTAGGGGTAATGCCTACTCTGAATAGTTCCATCAGGTCTGCCTCAGTAAGAACAAAAGAAAACATGACCAGCTGAGCAACAGCAGCACCTGGCTACAACACTATAAATGTTGTTCAATATGAACACTATTATTTATTTGCATAACTTCAAAGACATTGCTTTAGCAGTTTAATAGTTTGAAAGAAAGGTAGATTATCTCCCCAGGATGTGAAAGCAGAGCTGCCTCTCCTCCTTTCCTGTAAAGCCCTGCCATGCCACCCACCCATAAACCTGAGGCTGCCCAGTTCAACCCCAATAAAAACACTCCATGTGCTGTAGATAAGAGCTCATTTAGATATGAAGGATTGCAGTTTGCAGTACTATTAGAATGGGTTAGAGACCTTTGATCAAGCTGACTATCATTGAGATATGTGGCCTGTTGCAGATTACTTGAAACCGTTTTTTCTGAAAATGACTAATCAGTTACTAATGTCGAGCAATTTTGGAAACACAAGAACCCAGTAATCATTATGCAGAGGTGGGAAGAGTAATCTAAATCTATTAACAATTAAAGTATTTTACTTTATAATAATAATGCCGCAAGTAGAAGTAAAAGAAACCATCTTAATAATGACTTGAGTAAGAGAAAAATGCACCTCATAAATGACCCCTCAAGTAGGGTTCAAGTCCATTATGCAGGTCATCCAGAAATAAAAGATCCTCAAAAAATAAAAGAGGATTAAAATGATTATTGCTCACAGTTTTGAAAACACTTGTTCGCATTTGAAAAGTGTGCTGGAATTTAAACAAGAAGAGAATTTTTGGGTTTTGGAAATTGTGGTCATTGAGTGCATTTAGTCCTCAAGCAATGAAAAAAGATTCAGTTTGGTCGTGTGAAAAAGTTTCGATGTGTGAAAAGTTTTGACAGTGTGATTTCAGTTTTGTTTTCATTCATGTTTGTAATCGAGATCACAGTTGTAGGTTATGTCACATTTTCAAATATAATTTCTCCAAGTTACTGACTGCTTCAGTTCATACGACTGTTCCGATACAACTGTGATAACCGTGTCTTTGTTGTGACTGTCACCAGTTAGCAAACATACGTGAATGTTACAGCTGTCAAACGTCTGTATAGGTAACTGAAAGAACATTAGGTTGTTTGATCGAAGTATTATAAAAGTGAAACAGTGCAGGGATTATTCCAACAGAGTTAAAGAAAGTTGCATGAGTAACTGAAAATAAAGTGAATGGAAATCAACAAACACTGTGAAAACAAGAAGAGCGGGGATAATTTGACGCCGGGTGAAGGATGGCAAAAAAACTACATTCTTACGCAACTGTACAGCAACCCAATCGAGATAGTCTTTACATCAATGATCAGCCCACGGTGAACAAAAGGCCAATTCTTTCCACAATCTTGACTGACTCTAAGTCGACAACCAGAGTGAGCCTCAAGTGATAAACCAGCTAACAACATACGTAAGTAGTTTATCCTGAGATCATTTCATTTGATTTATTACCTACAGACTACTTTGTGTTGTAAATGTTTGTCTTGTTTTTAAAACATTTTCGCGGAGATCTGCTCTTAACAAACAGCGGGTGTATGGCTATGTTGGAAAAGATGTGCTCATAGGACCATATTTCCGCGATGCCAATATTTTACAACATATCATTCTGAAAATGTATTGTTTCAGATATGTAGGTGAAAATGGTGTTGTTACATTAGTTTAATTAAATCAGTCTCATAAAATGTAATAATCATTCAATTTAGTATTTAATATTTTATAATTAAATTACTAAAATAATGGAAAGCTCTATGCTACAGTCTAAGTATGGTATCATAATACTATCGTACTACAATATCACTACAAAGTCTATAACACTTCATGGAACAACCAGAGAAGTGAAGGCAATTGGAGAACTTGATTGGCAGAAAATGGCTTTCAGTGGAATATTGGAACAACAACAGACAAGACAATTGTTTAAGTCTAAATAAACAATTTATTAAAAGTAACAGACAGTAATTAATGGCTAATACTAATCATATAAGCAACTGAGTACAACAATGAAACAAGGCACAAAGTGGAGTTGGGATTACAGAGGAGGGGGCATGAGAACCTGCTCGTCTGTGTGTGTGTGTGTGTGTGCGTGCGCAGGTATGCGCTAAGTGGAGAGAGGGGGAGTGAGAGAGGAGTTATGCGCAAGCACACAGGCGATAGATGTTTTATGCGTGAGAAAATAGTCCGCATACGTCTGTGTGAGAGACGGCAACTAGCTTGGTGGCCGCAACGAATGCGAGTGCAGGTCCGAGGCCAGAGTTGCCTGTTTAAGTGGGAGGATGGGCACAAAATAAAATGAGTAGGCTACAGACAAAGGATTCTTATCTCAAGGGTAGAATCGGCCTTTAACTCAATACAATATATTCTAACACAGGGGTTTTCAACTGGTTTTGTCCCAGGGACCACATCTGACTAGAAAGTAATTGGGCCCACTTATGTGCCTGGCGCGTGCATGCGTGCGGCGTGCGTGCATGCATGCGTGCGTGCTTGTGCATGTGTGTGTGCAGTCTCTGCATGCGTGCGTGTGTGTGGAGAGAGGGGAGACGTGTCAGTGTGATATCTTGGCATGGTAAAGTCCACACAGCCTGTCTATTCATGGCGAAATGGTAGACAGTGACAGTCTAATAATCATTATCAGATTCAAGCCTGGCCCTGTACTTATTCTGGTACGCCAGTGTAGAAAAAACGCTCTCACACAGGTAGATAGTTGGAAAGGGCAAAAGGCACCTCATTTCTTTTGCAGCAAGCTCTGGAAATTCTGTCTTGCAACTTATCCAGAACTTTAGACGTATGAAAATCACACAACATCTGTTGCATGTACTCAATAGGCTTGGCATTCAAGAAAACATGATGCAACAGGGCTGAAACACACCAAACACGTTTCTAAAAACGCGGCGGTGGCAAAACCATTGTTTCCTATGATGCTGCACGCCTTTCAAGCATTTTTAGGTGCGCTCAAAAGTTGAAATATTCTCATCTTTTCAGGGCAAGGCGCGGAGGCACACCCCTCATCAATGGCACGGCCAGGCTTCGCTTCATAGGCGAAGGGCAAAACAGCCTGGTGAGCCTGCAGCTGTTTTGCCCGTCGCACTTTGCCAAGACGTTTTTGAAGCGTCGACGTTTTTAGAAAACGCGTTATGTGTGTTCGACCCCTTTGGTGTGTTTCAGCCCATATTTTCGACGACTTAATTTGACCGTAATGGTGAACACACAAAACACAGTGGTACCTCCTCTCCTGCTCTCTCTGTCGTCACTGTCAATCCGTATTTGATGTCCTCATTGAATTTTCTTTTTATTTTCTGACTTTGTTTCCCTGTATCCTGTGATGGTGTAGCTTTGTTGGAAGCCTGTCATTGTCTCTATATTGTGGCAGTCTGTCCCTCTGACACTCTCCTCACTAAAAACCGATCCATTGGTGCTTCTGACCAGCTAACTCCACGTGTATTGCAGGGGGCATTGCAGGGGGTCCGAGACATGAGCCTTTGTTGATCAGTTCACCATTGATCTTTTTTATTTGTATAAATTCGCTTTGATAATTCAACACATTTCTAGATTACTCTTGAATATCGTGAAAAATATCTAAAATAAAAAAAATGTGATTCACGCTGACAGAATGTAGGTACAATGCACCTAACCAGTCTATGGTAGCCTGTGCTTTGCTTATGTTAATGCATTGCGTCCCTAACGTCACGCCATACGCACACTATTCGTAACGTACAGTCTCGCGCGCGGAGTTAAGACGAGACACTACAGGTGAATAGGGTAAAAATCTTAAATAATAGGTATCACCATGAAACTCTCAGTTGATTAGTCATGTTTAGATGAGAAAAAAAATGTAATACAAGTTTTTTTGTATTCTGATGTTTGAATATGCAAATTAGGTATTATCTCATTAAATCTCAACACAACCACCAAACATTTAGTTTTATGTAATGTACGCTGCACTACGCTGCACACTGTGTGGTCTTCCAACTTTGTGTGCACTGAGAAGCGCTTGATACCCCCCCCCCCCCCCCCCCCCTCCTGCTGAATGTTCCACTCAGTCGGTCTGATGTTTTGATATAAACACCTCCGTTTGTAGGGCGAAAATACTCAGGGCTAATGTTAAAATATCATCTGTAGTGTTACTGGTCGTGGATATTGAGAAAATTCAAACTTAATCCTTGAATTTCTAAATCATATCCTTTGCATAGTCTATTTAAAACAGTTCACCAAGTTCATGGTGCTAGAAGGCTCTTCAGGTTAAAAATGACTCGGACAATTAAAGACTTATGTTACACTCTAGAAACATCTATAAAAATGTCAGAGGTTGGTGCAAATGACTGAAGGAGTATAAATAAGTACAGAAACGGTGGGCTTTTTGTCTGTAACTCACCAGCGGACGGCCAGATAACCGATCAGCCAAAGGCCAGGGCTGCCCCCAGTGGACAGACAGTGGTACTGTAGCCTTTTGCTGTCAGGGTGCACAGAGATAGAACAGTATAATAAAGCTTACTGGAATTGACTTGGGAGGGGGAGAAGGAAGACAGAGAGAGAAAGAGAGAGAGAGAGAGAGAGAGAGAGAGAGAGAGAGAGAGAGAGAGGTACCTACAATGGCAATTCAGGCCTGAACATCTATGTTAAAAAAAAAAAACATTTTCTTGCAGGTGAACATTTGGATATGTAATTTCCCAGAATTTATGGAGAAACAAATTACCCTTTTTGTATTAAAAAAATGCATTTCAAGCTTTTTTCCCCAAGTATTCAGTATTGAATTCAGTGTACTTTGGTAGCACATATAGTTTATTAAATGAGCATTTTGTTTCTTAATTTTTCACCATTGTATAGCTGAAAACTTATGAATACGTTTATTCCTTTTTTTTTTTAAAGTTACGAACGCTGGCCGTATTGAGAGTTCAGCCATTGTTGCTAACTACATGAACATGTTGAAAGATTCATCCAATTATCACAAAGTGTTTAGTGTTGGTCTAGGACCCACCAGGACAAGTTTGAAAGATTAAGATAGCGCCAGTTAATATTTTTAGTGCTGCAGTTTGATGAATGAATGGTCATAAAGCTAGAATGTCCACTAATGTGTTTGTTTACCAAACGGCATTAGGACTACTGGAGCAACATGATTTAATTCACAAACCTAACACACAATCTAAAGATGTTATTTGTTTAGGCTACACAAAAAGGAAGAAAAGGCCAAAAAAACAAGATGCTAAGCGTGTTAAATAGTGGTAGGAAACCCCTAAGCTGTACACAGATGGTATAACCCCAGTGCTCAACACCCAATGGAAACTCAACCTTTCAAACTGGACAATTTGCTGAGAATGATCTGAAATTTAGGTCTGAGATCACATGTTGTGAACATGTGAAAAAGTATTGCTTTAACAACACGCTGACAGCAAGGAAGACATCTTGTTAAAGGACTGTACTGCGCCTGGAAGACAATTATCCAATCAGTCTCAAAGATAAATAGAATTGCTACCGCACTAGGAAAAGTGACGAGCTCATCCTCTGATGGACACAGCATTGAGGTGTGCATGGATCGTCAGACCGTGTGGATGTGTCAGGTGAAAGGAGGGAGGATCAGTAATGTAAGGAAGCAGAGCATTTGACACGGCTATAAAATAGGGGGTATTTGATGTGTGAATCCCAAAAGGATCTGTATGCTGGATGATTGATAAGGTGACAATCGCCACAGGTTTGTCTGTTTAGAACATGAAGGATGTCAAAGGTCCAATGATGTTGAAAGAACTGTATTTATTTTCCCCGCACACACTAGAGACATAATTTGAATGATGAACGTGAATATAATTATCCTTGTAAGGGACTGGATGATAATGAATGATTGAAGACCGTGAAATGACTGATACAATGATCCGTGAACTGATTGATAGAATCCGTGGTTTCTATGGAAATAATAATTAAATATTATAATAATTACAAATATATACAAATTTAACAATTAAATATTTTAAAGATAAAACAGTATACAAATGATGGCTATGATATAAATGTGTCTCTTTCCCCTTAACAGTGATATGGTGAACATTCCACTCCTCCGTTAACAACAGTTACTCTTGCTTAACGGTAATAGAGTGCAACATGACAAGACAGTATAACTACCACACTACATAAACTTACATATATGATATACACTGATATGAAACAGACTTGCTACGTTACACTTACAACAACGAAACACTCACTCTTTCATTGATACACGTTATGAATGATTGCAAATGTCTGATTGAATTGTCCAAATACTTGACTCTCCTCTCCAACTTCTCTTGACCCACAACTGGCCCAGAGGTGGGTCAGACTTATATATGGGAGATGAGGGAGAGTGAGAGGGCATGTCAGGGCATGATCTGTGGGGGGGCCTTGAAACCCAGCATGTGGGTAACCAAATGGTCAGTAAGATTCCACAGTGGGGTGCACAGCTGGATGCAGCTGGTGGAGGCATCCTTTTTAACAATGGCACCTGAAGATGTTGGGATGACAAACACAAACATACCGACAGCATATTCAGTAGGAATTACAGTCACACTATTATCAAAATATCCCATGAAACCATAGCATACTTCACAGTAGCCTATGTGTAGAAACAGCCAGTAATCTTTACGATTGTTCAAATGAACATAAATTAAGTTAAATTTAAAGTTTAATTCTTGCTTTATCTTTTTTATCATCACAGTTGTTCGGCCACCAGACAGACACTATGGCAGCCAGTAAGCAGACAGCGGAGCCTGCAGGCAACACGGTACAGTAGTGCTGATTTCACTCGTTGTGTTTTTGTCCAGTTGCTTACACACAACTATTTTACATGAGGCCCAGTTTTTGAAACATGTACCTAAAAAAGCAAAGGTACTCACCAAATCTGCAAACCTATAAGTTATTCTCTTCCTCACACTCAAAACATTACACACATGGACACCGACATTGCAGAATTGCTTCCTTTCTTAATTGTGTGTCTATAAGGCCCCGCCCTTCAAAGTCCCTCACATCTGTACCAGTTCCAAAGGAGGATATTGGTTGTGATGTTGAATACTTTGTGTCAAAACCAATATACAGTCACATTGCATGGCCATTTGACATCTTGCATACAACAAAGTATTGTTCATTATGTGTTTCTGTACAGAACACTTTGAAATACTGTGCTGTAAAAAACTGTAATGACAAGACTTTTCACATCTGTTTTCACATGTTCTCTGAAAACAAGGTATAATTTTTCTCTAAACTCAAATCCAATAATGCAGTAGGTAGCAAGATTGATGACTACCGTGATTGATTGATTGATTGATTTAAGCCTCGGAAGACACTTTGAGGAATAAGATCTTCATTTTCAATGGTGCCGAGGGTACAATGAGAGTTAATAAATTGGAAAAAGAATAAATAAAAAAATTAAATAAAATAAAATGAAGTGAAGTGAAGTGAAATAAAATAAATACCAAATATTCCAGGAGTACAAGGGAACGATCATAAATAACAATTTTGAATATTCAGTAAATTACTATGGTTGGGTCAACAGTTACATTTATTGCACGAGAAGTCAGTTGTACATGTGATTAGATTTGTGAATTCCCTTAGTGAAATAAATAAGCAGAGATACAGTGGCATTAGCCCAATGATTGTTTTGTAAATGAAAATGTTCTAATGACCATCCCTTTTTTGAGACAGGGCTGGCCAGCCAACATTGTTATAGAGAGTGCAGTGGTGTGTGCCATAGCGGTCTCCAGTTATAAAACGCAGAGCAGAATGGTACACAGCATCCAGGGTTTTAAGTGTGCTGTGGAATGCATTCCCATAGATAATATCACCATAATCTTAAACTGATATAAAAACAGACTCAATAATGCGTTTTCTGGCTGGGAAAGAGTTGATTCACATGTGGTTTAAAATCAAGGTCCTCATGGATGGATGGATGGATACTTTATTGATCCCGAGGGAAATAAAGGTCATCCAGTAACTTACACTTACAAACAAACATGAAATACAATAAATACAAAAATCACAATAAATACAAAAATACAAAAACAAAAACAATACACATAGGGAGAACATGTACACATGGGGGTAGGGTGTACATATAACATTGTGCTTTACTTGACAGAGCTGCAAGTAGTGGAAAGTAGTGCAAAAGTGTTCATGTGCATGTGTGGATAGTGCAAAGAGTCCTGTGCTTGTGTGAGTGGGGATAGTGTAAAGTGATACAAGTACTTAAATAAAGGAAAGACAGTCCATGGGGCTAGTGTAGCCAGTAAAAAAGTAGAAAAATGTAGAAAAGGATGGGAAAGGATGGGGAGGGCAGACTGAGGTAGACTCATGCAGAGAAGTCCATCTCCCTCCCCCTCCCCTTCTGTGTGGCGTTGAAGAGCTGAATGGCTCTGGGGGCAAAGGACTTCCTCAGCCTGTCTGATGAGCATGACAGTGACAGGAGTCTGCCACTGAAGATGCTCCTCTGTCCATTAAAAGTACTGTACAGTGGGTGGTGGTCATTGTCCATGATGGTTAGCAGCCTGCTCAGGGTCCTACTCTCCACCACTGTTGTTATGCAGTCCAGATTGGTGCCAACAACAGCTCCTGCCTTTCTCACCAGCCTGTCAAGTCGCCCAGCATCCCTCTTCTTTGTGCTGCTGCCTCCCCAGCACACCACAGCATAGAAAAGGACGCTGGCAACAACAGACTGGTAAAACATGCGCAGGAGTTTGTTGCAGACATTGAAGGACCTCAGCCTTCTCAAGAAATAGAGTCGGCTCTGGCCCTTCTTGTATATGGCATCTAGGGATGGGCATAATTAATCGACGATAGATTAATTGATCATTAAGAATTTCGGCGATGACATTATTTTTTCATCGATAAAACTAATGCACGTTCTGTTGCGTAGTGTGAGTCTTGAAGGAATGCAATGGATTTCGCTATGTGGCAGCAATTAAAATTTTACCAAACAAGGGCAATTTGAAAAAACGCCACAGGCCTACTCAGTTACCTGCAAGTTTCCGTGTCTTTCAAAAGTAAACATGAAGAGGTCATGGCGTGTAGCGTGGGACCATTTTGATAAAAAAAAAATTACTTAGTTCATTGACAACACTGCGAAGCTGTGTATAAGTACAACTCGGCCACAACTCATGATGTATCACTTGAACAACGCACATCCGACCATGGTTAGTGACAGTACACAACTGAGTAAGTATTAAACATTTGGAACCCACCATATTTATCAGCACTGTTGGAAATAGCTTGCCATCCTACCAGCCTCCATCACTTAGCTTACCGTGGCTAAGTTAGCATCCCAACCTAACCTAGGATTGCTGGCGAACTTGGCTTGAAGGATTCCAAAAGGTAGCCAAGCTAGCTAACTGGTTGTTTTAAAAACGTGTGCTTTAACAATTAGTAACTAGTTTTCAATACCTTCCAGGGTTATTGTTTCTGGTAAGAAAACCGGGGAATGACATAGCTTGAAATTGGCACTGGTCAAGAATCATCTTAAAAGTTGACGTTTACTATCAGCTGTTATTCTTAGCACCTGGACTTGTAGGTTTAGGGCTTAACTATTAATATTCTCTTTACCGGTGAATTGACTGGCTTGTCGGGAATACTGTTACTGGTTGTTTTAATGGAGCTTTGTTAATTAGCCTAATTCATTGTTAGGTAGGCTAACCGAGTAAATTGTGTTTATGAGCACCGGCTTCTAGCTGTCGGCGCCGCTGCTTAAGAGTACAGCAGCGCATATTCTTCAAGTGTAACCATTAAACGGATCCGGTTTAAGTGCCACAAGAGTTGTCAATCTTGTAATAAAGATCTCATTGAGGAACACGCTGTGTTTTATCTTTTTTTCACTGCATTTTAATATAGCCTATAAATAGTGCATTTTTGATATCATTTTTTAATGATTAATCGAAAATCGATCGTTAATTCTCCCGACGATCAATTAAGACAATTTAATCGAATGCCCATCCTTAATGGCATCTATTAGCTGACCAGTCTAGTTTATTGTCCGGGTGAACTCCTAAGTACTTGTAGGTGCTGACCCCCTCCACACTGACACCCTCTATGGAGATTGGTAGCAGAGGAGGCTGAGACCTCCTAAAGTCTACAACCATCTCCTTGGTCTTGGAAGTGTTCAGCTGCAGGTGATTATTCCTACACCACTGCACAAAGTTGTCCACCAGGCTCCTGTACTCACCCTCCTGTCCATCCCTGATACACCCCACAACAGCAGGGTCATCAGAGAACTTCTGGATGTGGCACAACTCTGTGTTATAAGTGAAGTCTGATGTGTACAGGGTGAACAGCACTGGTGAGAGTACAGTCCCCTGTGGAGCGCCGGTGCTGCACAACACAGTCTCAGATACGCAGTCTTTCAGCCTGACAAACTGCGGCCTCTCCGTCAGGTAGTCTGTGACCCAGGATACAAAGTAGGCGTTCACACCCATCTGCACGAGCTTGTCACTCAGACAGAGGGGCTGGATGGTGTTGAAGGCACTGGAGAAATCAAAGAACATGATTCTCACAGCACCCTTCCCCTTGTCCAGATGAGGATAAGGTAGACGATGGCATCTTCCACGCCCACCTTCTTCTGGTAGGCAAACTGAAGCGGGTCAAGTGCAACCCAAATGCCTAGGTACAGCTGGTGACCCTTTCCAGAGCGGAACCATTTCTAGAGCAGAGTTTTAATCTGTTAAAATCAGTGCTTCTAGCTTTAGTAAAAAGCATCCATTTGGTTTAAGCACAATAAGGACTAGCTTCAGGTCACTTAACTGCTTCTCTAGCATGTGGAAGGAGAGCTGCAATGTATTTATAGCAGAGTCAATGTTAGGGGCACTACAGTACAGAACTTGTGCCATCCGCATAAAGATGAACTTGACAAAGTGGAGTGAGTGTGGAGGCAATTAAATTGATATAAATTATAAAAA
The DNA here is from genome assembly GCF_963457725.1 of Sprattus sprattus. NCBI lineage: Eukaryota > Metazoa > Chordata > Actinopteri > Clupeiformes > Clupeidae > Sprattus > Sprattus sprattus. Next base: position 32,708,034 of record NC_137911.1, on the reverse strand, counting down.
GTAAAGACCCAAGGACAGAGCCTTGGGGTACCCCCTTGTCAATATCTTAAAAAGGCGATGTTATTTTACCCACCTTCACACATTGGGAGCAACCAGTGAGATAACTTTTAAACCATTGTAGGCTCTTATGATCAAAGCCGATAAGAGATAATTTGTTTAAAAGCAGATGGTGGTCAACAGTGTGAAAGGCCTTTGAGAGGTCCACAAATAGAGCTATCCCCAAGGTAAAATGCAGTAGGTAGTGTAAAGACGTAATTTCCTAGACCAATGAGGGAATAGGTGTCTGGAAGGTATGGGTGGATTCGTCTCTCTGCTTTGCTGAAAGAGTAATATTTATTAAAACACCTTTCTTATTACGACCTTACTTACTCAAATTTTTCTTCCAGCGGCAATGTACTAAAGTGCACCTTCAACAAATAGTCTACGTTATCCATTGCATGAATTAAAACACACTTCCAAAATAGTTGAAATCTAGCGATAGCTAACTAGCAGTACCGTCACTGGCATTGATCTGACTCAAGGTTTTTTTTTTTTGTCACAGGGTACAGGTCTCGCGGTTTTGCATAATTTCAGACTAGTTGCCAGGCAGATTTCGTGGGGCACATCTGAAAGTGCCCGACCGTTCAATGTTAACTTTGGCCTGTGTGGTTCACGCTCATTGGTGTTTCCATGGTAACGGCGGGGCTGCGTGGGCCATTGCCCCACTGGAAAGGGAGGGACAGCGAAGAGCAGCATTCCTCAGAGCAAGAATGCAGACAGAAAAACACACGAATCAAATTACTCCAAAACAAGACTATAATGCTTTTGAGTCAAAATTATTCACACACATATTCATGCTACTTTGCATAAACACATGTATATATATACAGTGATCCAGGTCGCGAAGTACAAATGTATTGAGCTTTCTGCACAACACCGTCATCTGGATCTGGTGGGGCAGTGCCCCACTTGCCCCTGGGCCTTGTGGAGATTATTAATGGAAAAAATGTATAGACCTTTGATTTTAAGTGTGTTTAGGTCTAGAATAAATATTTGGAGCTCACTTTCCACATTTGACCTTTGACCTTTATTTTGGGGTACCGTCATTTATAAATGACTACGGCCCATTAGGGTAAAAAAAAAAGAACATTTTCCTAATGTAAAATGCCATTGATAAAAACACAGAGGCATATATATATTTTGTATACACTTTAATGAAAAACACTTAAGTTAATATCATAAATCATCTCAAAATTCATCATTTAAAATCAATTATGAGATGAATTTTTCCTTTATATGGAATGATCTGCTCATCGACACAGAGATGTTCACTAGGTGGGATGCTTTGCATTCTCTCAAGTGTATAGGTAAGAAAAGGTCTGACCTTAAAAAGTGGGTCATGGCCCCAGCAAGCGAGCCTCAACGGGACCCATGCAGGCAGGCTGTGGGCACTGTGGGCTAGGGCCAGCCCACACCAATCCTACACAGGCCCGGTGTGGGCTTGCCCAAGCGGGGCCCGCAGCTTTGGGTTCACTGCGGGCTGTCACCGGATAGCCCAACAAAAGATTCTAGAGTCTAAGCTGCCCAGAAAACCCATGCTGGGCCAGTGCGGGCTGCCACACATGGGCCCCTTTAGGGCTGGCACAAGGGCCCTTTGAGGGCTGCCCACGCAGGGCCCCTGAGCTTTTGCTCATTGGCAAAATGATGGCCCCTCAGTGCTGGCCCTGCGTGGGCAGCCCTAACATAGCCCACAGCAAGCAAGCCTCCAGAGGCCCTGTACGGGCCCCCTTAAAAGGGGCACAAGGGCCCTTGAGCGCTACCCACACAGGGCCCTTTGAGGCCTGCCCACACAGGACCCTTTGAGGGCTGCCCACGCAGGGCCCTTTTAGGGCTGCCCACACAGGGCCCTTTGAGGGCTGCCCACACAGGTCTCTTTGAGGGCTGCCTACACAGGGCCCTTTGAGGGCTGCCCACACAGGTCTCTTTGAGGGCTGCCTACACAGGACCCCTGAACTTTTGCTCATTGGCAAAATGCTGGCCCCTCAGTGATGGCCCTGCGTGGGCAGCCCTAACATAGCCTACAGGAGTCCTCACTAGGCCCACACAGAGCCTGCACTAATTTTTTGCTCATTTATTTATTATATCATCCTCATCCTGTTCTTCCTCACCACTCTCAGCATCACTGCTTCTGTCATTTTGTACTCTAACTACCTCATCCTCATCACAGCTTGACTGACTTTCTTCACTTCCCTCAGGAATTGGCAATGCTTTCCCTCTCACCTTTCCATTAAACATCCTGAGAAAGACATGTGTAAATGTGTGTATACTGTCTGATAGTGTATCTAAACAATTGGAAACTATACTGAGCAATTGCGTAAATTCCTATCCCCTTATAGGACTTTGTTAGTTATACATGACATGAACTTTTTCAAGGTTTTACACAAATATTTCAACATATCTCTACATAAAATTGCAAAAACAATAAGAAAACAGTTTAGGCTACCAAGAAATATTTTTTTGGTTGGTGTGTTTTATGTCATATTGCTTAAAAACTGAACTTACCATCGTGCTCTTCCGGCATGTGACTCACATGTGCTCTCCTCTGCTATACTTCCTTAAAGCAACAAATATCACCAAGATATGTAACAACCTTTGATTTTATTGGTTGAAGGGGATGTCATGTGACACTTTTTTAGGTTAATATTATTGGTCAAAGGTTTAGGTGGTTTTTTAAAAGCAGTTTTTCTAAGCGTCATTTATAAATGACAAGTCCCATAGAGGGCTAATGTAGAAACGCCAGTGACAGTGGCCAGTTAGAGACCATAGATAGAGAGGGTGAGTCAGTGGGAGAGAGAAAGACCTCGTATCCCACATTGATCCCACAATCTTATATTTTGTTCATCAGCTGAAATCTGCCGACACCATTGAGCTTGCTGCCTTGGGAAGACCATTCCAGCTTGGGATGCTGTATGACTGCCGTAATGATGCTCTTATTCCAGGTATGACACCATTGATGTGTTCAATATTTCACTTCAACTATAAATGCTGAAATATGGAAGAAATAAACAGTATGGAGATACTTTGATACAAATGGTAAAATAATGTTGAAAAATAAGTTAAGTTGCCTTTATTGTCACATGCACACTATGATCTATGCAAGTGTATGTCACTTGAACTCCATAATGTTGGACTTTTGAAGTAGAAATTGATATTTAAAATACCTTTTTTGTCATTACACTTCATGACCATTGATTTTTGTCCACAGGTGTCACTTTATGGGATCATGAAAACCTACAGAAGAATAAAAGTGTTCAACAACAACATAATACTGAATTCAATGTCACAACATCAGATTCAATTGAGGAGAAGTCAAATTCATTAAAGATATCTGGCTCTCTTAAATTAAGTCTCTTGGGAGGAATGGTGAATGTTGGAGGATCAGCCAAATATTTCCAAGACACAAAGAAATCTCACAAACAAGCCCGTGTGACTCTTCAGTACAAAACAACCACAACATTCGAAACGTTAACAATGACTCACCTGGCTCATGGACAGGTGTCTCATCCAAACGTGTTTGAAGATGACACTGCCACTCATGTTGTCACAGCCATCTTGTACGGAGCTGGTGCTTACTTTATGTTTGACAGAGAATCATCCTCAGAGGATGATAGGAAACAAGTGGAGGGAGAGGCTAAACTCACCTTCAATAAGCTGAAATTCCTCACATTAGAAGCTCAGGCTTCCCTCAACATGAATAATGAAGAGAAAGCAGCAGTTGAAAAGTTCAGTTGCACATTTCATGGAGATTTCAAGTTACCAACCAACCCAACTTCCTTCAGTGATGCTGTGAGTGTTTACAGAAGCCTTCCAGACAAGCTGGGGGAGAATGGAGAACATGCTGTTCCACTCACGGTGTGGCTGTACCCTCTGGTGAAGTTGGATTCAAGAGCTGCAAAACTACAAAGAGACATCAGCAATGATCTCATCACATACTCCTCAGACACAATAGAGTCTCTAACAATGACAGAGATGAGATGCAGTGACATACTGAAGGACACAGCAGCAGCAACATTTCCTACCATGGGAGAGAAGGTTAAGACTTTGATGCAGAGGTGCCGTCAGTACAAGATTGACTTCATGCAGAAGCTCGGGTCAGTCCTTCCTTCAATCCGAGGGGGTGTGAAAGAGGAGAGTGCCCTTCAGGACATCCTGAAGGCACACGAACAGTCTCCATTCAACAGCAAAGACCTGAAGCAGTGGCTCACATGCAAGGAGAAGGAATCAGATACACTGAAATCCTTCCTTAAACAACTGGAGAAACTAGGTGCAAAAATGGATGACAATTTGGATGACCTCTTGTCTGATTTAAAGGTCAAAACTATTGTGTGCTTTTCATTTACCTCTGTAGACCAGCCTGATAGTTTCCTGGTGAAACTGTCAGATTATCTCAAACCATCAGGAATGGTGGCCACTCCTGCAGAATCCTCTGATCTACAGGCCAGAAACACAGAGTGGCTCTCAACTGATGCTAGACAGACGATGAGGAAACAACTAAAATTGTTTGGAGAACTGAAGGAGTTGAACAACAGTGATGACACCAAATTCATAACTGCATCCAAATATGATGAGAGCCATCCTGGGGCGTGGATTTTCATATATGAAGATGGTTGTTCTGATGCCTTCCCCTTTTTACCTCCATCAAAGCCTGCCACACCAACCACTACTGGTGTTTCACATGACAGCTTAACAGTTAAGGTGTCTGAACCAGACTCTGCCACTGTAGAGTACAGAGTAGAATACAGAATGAAACAGGAACAGGAGACTGAATGGGCATCTCAACCAGTGCAGAAGAACCAAGAGGCAGTAGCTCTGTCAGGACTGAAGCCAGAGACTGAGTATGAGATCAGAGCCACAGCTGTGGGGAAACTCGGCTATGCTGTGAGCAGTGATGTCTGCAGTGCTGTAACCCTCAAAGCAGTTGGTCCACCAACACAGGTAAAAGTTACTAAAGAGAAAGCAAACTCCATCAATCTGACCTGGAGTAATCCATTTGTCCAACAATATCTATCCGTAAAAGGATACATAATTGAGTTCAGTGAGGAAAATAGCAATCAGTGGCAGACCAGAGATACCAGGAAGGAGGTGTACACATTTACTCTGGACAACCTTAAAGAGGGTACGGCCTACTCCATCAGGATGTGCACAGATGTTGGTGTTGGAAGAAGTCAGCCTGGTGAAGAATTAAAAATTAAAACTAAGAAAGAACAACCGGATGAGAGGAAGTTCACTCTGCTCCCAGGTGATGATCTGCTCCCACCAGTCCATCTGCTAAATCTGAAAAAGGCAGGATATGGTCAGCTCAACAAGATGGTTTTTGGGAGCCCACCAACACAAAAGCTATCAAACAAAACCATCATGGTGGTTGGTGCCACTGGATCTGGCAAGACCACCCTCATCAACGGCATGATCAACTACGTTCTTGGAGTTGAATGGGAGGACAACTGGAGATATAAACTGATACATGAAGAAACTGACACAACACAAGCGGAGAGTCAGACCTCGGAGGTGACAGCCTATCAGATTCACCACACAGATGGACTCCAAGTTCCATTCTCTCTCACAATCATTGACACTCCAGGGTTTGGGGACACCAGAGGAATCAAAAAAGACAAAGAAATCATGGATAAAATAAGACATTTTTTCTCAGCCGAGGATGGAGTTGATCAAATTGATGCAGTGTGCTTTGTTGTGCAGTCTGCGTTACCTCGTCTGTCACACACACAGAAATACATCTTTGAGTCCATCCTCTCCATTTTTGGGAATGACATCGCAGACAACATCCTTCTTCTGGTGACCTTTGCTGATGGCCAACCTCCCCCAGTACTGGAGGCAATCAAACTGGCCAACATCCCATGTGCATTAAATCAGGATGAGTCCCCTGTTCATTTCAAATTCAACAACTCTGTGCTTTTTGTAAAAAATACAGGAGCCAGCAGTGATGAGGAAAACTTTGATTCCATGTTCTGGAAGATGGGGAAAGCCAGCATGCGGAAGTTCTTCGCTAATCTTACCAAGATGGAACCCAAGAGTTTGACCCTGACAAAACAAGTTCTTGAAGAGCGCAGACAGCTTGAGACAACTGCTGAGGGGCTGCAGTTAAAGATACAAGTACGTTTGTCAAAACTGAAGGAAATAAAAACCACAAGACACGCCCTGCAAAACCACAAGACCCACATGGATGAAAATAAGAACTTTGAATATGAATTAGAGACACTTACATTTGAGAAGATTCAAAATGAGACAGGAAGGTACGTCACCAACTGCCTTGTGTGCAACCGTACCTGCCACCCCAATTGTGCGTATTCAAATGATGCAGACAAAATTAAATGTTGTGCAATTCAAAATGGAAACTGCACAGTGTGTACCAAAAAATGCCACTGGACGCAGCATGTTAACATGGAATACCGACTGGAGGTCAAAAAAGTAATAGAGAAGAAGACGTATCAGGAACTGAAGAGTAAATATGAGGCAGCACTGGGAGAGAAGATGTCTAAAGAGAAAATCATTTTACGATTGGAAGTAGAATATGAGCAGATGCAGAAGAAAGTTGTGGAAACAATGACCACTTTAACTAAATGCCTAGGGACTCTGAGAGCGATTGCCCTTCGTCCAGATCCTTTGTCTACTCCAGAATACATTGATATACTCATAGAGACAGAGAAACAGGAAGCCAAACATGGATACCTTGAGCGTATTCAAGAGTTGGGACAAGTAAAAGAAAGGGCAATTCTCGTGAAAAATGTGGAAGATGGAGTAAATGTAACTGAAGAAGAACAGACAACATGGCAGAAAATGAAGTCTAAGGCCATAGGCATCTTCAACCGGGCCTTGCCTTAATAGTCAGTTGGTTTGCCAACAGACCTCAGGATTACCACTACATCCTCCCCGGCTGGCATGGCTCTGCTACACTCCTTCTCACAACTCATCCAACTCAACAATGTCTCCGCTCCTCTTTGCATCTCAGCCATCAAATCACTTGGACTCCTCCCCTTAACATTCACAGAGCCTCCCGCAGAAAGTTTGTTTACTCCATGTTTAATTGTTCCACTCTTTCCATCCCCTCTCTCTGGTCAGCCGTGCGCACTGCTGCAACTCCTGCGCGTCATCACCACAACAACCTAGACGTCCGAGTTGCCTACCAAAGCACCAGAGCCTGTCCTTACCCACTCACCTCTCAAAATTGCGCTGTTTTACACCCGATCCCTAAACAAGGGCCTCTTACTCAATGAATTCATAACTGACAATAATCTGGACTTTCTGTGCTTAACTGAAACATGGCAAAACCAACACAACTACTTTTCACTAAATCAAATCACACCCCCTGGATACTCATACATGGACAAGCCACGCCACTATGGACGTGTTGGTGGAATAGCCACAATTTATCGCACAGACATCACCACAAGTGCCATAACCATCCTGGCTCCCCCCTCATTTGAACACCTTGTTTTTAAACTGTCTGGCCCCAAACCTCTGGTAACTGCAGTCATTTACCGTCGCCCAAAACCTATCCCTGCTTTCTTCTCTGATCTGTCTCACACAACTCTGCGCCATTTCTCCTTCCATTCTGCTACTTCGTGACTTCAACATACATGTTGACTCACCTGACTCCACAACCGCTACAGAACTTCAGGACATTTTTGACTTTTTTAACATCATTCAACATGACGACTTTCCCACCCTTAAAAAAGGACACACACTGCCGGCATAACCATCAGCAATCTAACCAGCATCGACCTCACCGTCACTGACCACCTGGCTTTCACCTTGGACATTGACATTGACACCCCTACCCCTACATTCCGGAACATCAAGTCCATTAACCTCCCCTCGCTCTCCTCCGCCATGGCCACCGTCTCTGCCTCTGTCCCTACTTCTACTGTCTCCACTACTGCTCTGGTCAACTACTATAATGATGCACTTTCCTCCTCTTTTGACATCATCGCCCCCATCAAATCAAAACTCACATCCCTCACCCGCTCCACCCCCTGGTACACCGACCAACTTCGCCACCTCAAACAGTTTGGCCGTCAACTTGAACGTCTGGCCAAAAAAACTGGCCTCACTGTTCACCTGGACACCTTTAAACTGCCTCTCCTCCCTCTCCCCTCTCATCACCAACATCGTCAATTCCTCACTGTCCTCTGGTCTTGTACCCCCCCCCCCCCCCCCCCCACATCCCCAACAACTACCGTCCAACCTCCCCTACTTGTCCAAAGTCCTTGAGAGAGATGTTGGCTCACAACTTAAGTCCCACCTCACCCTCTATAACTTCTATGAACCCTTCCAGTCTGGCTTCCATTCCAAACACAGCACTGAAACTGCCCTCCTGAAAATCACAAACGACATACTCCTCTCTGCTGACTCTGGCTTCCTCACCATCCTCATCCTCCTTGACCTTAGCGCCGCATTTGACACCATCAACCACTCCATCCTCCTCTCACGTCTCCAGCACTCCCTTGGCATAACTGGTACTGCCCTCTTACTTATAATCGGCCCTAAACCCACTCAGCCCAGTCTATCTCCCTCAACATTGACGGTTCCACCAAGACCCACTCCACACAGGTCAGTAACCTTGGTGTCATCCTAAATCCCACCCTCTCCGATCACATCACCAAAACCGCCTTCCACCTCAAGAACATTGCACGCCTCCGGCCCTCCCTGTCCTTTGCCACCACCCAAACTCTTATTCATGGCCTCATAACCTCCAGACCTGATTACTGCAACAGCATCCTATACGGCTCCCCAACCTCTGTCCCCAATAAACTCCAATATGTTCAGAACTCTGCCGTTCGTCTGCTCACCTCCACCCGCCGCTATGAACACATGACCCCGGTCCTCCGAAACCACCACTGACTCCCGGTCAAACACAGGATCAATTTCAAAATACTACTCACCACCTTCAAAGCCCTAAATAATCTGGTCCCTCCCTACCTTTCTGACCTCCTCCCCCTCCACGCCCCTACCCGATGCCTTAGGTCCGCCAGCGCAACCACTCTTAAAACCATCAGGACTAAGCGCCGGACCTGGGGTGACAGGGCTTTCTCTGCTGCTGCTCCCTCCCTCTGGAACGACCTCCCCATCCACATCCGTCAGGCTCCCAACATAACACTTTTAAACAGTCCCTCAAGACTCACCTTTTCAACCTCGCCTTCGAAAGACTCTTATGTTCAGTTTTCTTTCTAACATGGTTCTGTCTGTTTGTTTTGTTTGTTCTTTTGTCTTTCATATTTTTCTGTTGTCTTGTTGTTTTGTAAAGTGTCTTTGGGTATTAGAAAAGCGCTATACAAATTTGAATTATTATTATTATCTTAATTGGCAGATCTGTCCATGTATGTTATAAACCATACAGTTGTAATAACACAAATAATGATGTGTTTGTTATTTCATCATATAACATGAAGCTATTGTAATTGAAGTTTATATGTTTTTGCTCCTCTGTCATTAAATTGTCATTTGAATTCACAGTAGGAAGAATATATATCCCCTAGAGCCTTGTCAGTGGGGATGCTGTCTGAATATATATCCCCTAAAGCCTTACCAGTGGGGAATATATATCCCCTAAAGCCTTACCAGTGGGGATGGTGTCTGAATATCCCCTAAAGTCTTACCAGTGGAGATGCTGTCTGAATATATATCCCCTAAAGCCTTACCAGTGGGGATGCTGTCTGAATATATATCCCCTAAAGCCTTACCAGTGGGGTTGATGTCTGAATATATATCCCCTAAAGCCTTACCAGTGGGGATGCTGTCTGAATATATATCCCCCAAAGCCTTACCAGTGGGGATGGTGTCTGAATATCCCCTAAAGTCTTACCAGTGGGGATGCTGTCTGAATATATATCCCCTAAAGCCTTACCAGTGGGGATGCTGTCTGAATATATATCCCCTAAAGCCTTACCAGTGGGGATGCTGTCTGAATATATATCCCCTAAAGCCTTACCAGTGGGGTTGATGTCTGAATATATATCCCCTAAAGCCTTACCAGTGGGGATGCTGTCTGAATATATATCCCCTAAAGCATTACCAGTGGGGATGGTGTCTGAATATCCCCTAAAGCCTTACCAGTGGGGATGCTGTCTGAATATATATCCCCTAAAGCCTTACCAGTGGGGATGCTGTCTGAATATATATCCCCTAAAGCCTTACCAGTGGGGATGCTGTCTGTAAGAGGAGAGGTAGCTTGGTGTGATTGGTGTGAAGGATAACCATAACTTTCTTCATTTATCCAAGTTATTCTTCAAATGAGAGTTGAAAGTAATTATTGTATGTTGATGTTCAGTCATGTTTCAATCCTGTAATCAGTATTTAACAGCTTTGATGGTTATGGCTGTTCTTACAGTTTTGCTATTCTTTTACTCTCAGCTTTTTCTGTCGATCGAAATGTATCATTGTATCATACATCACTTCCATACTATAGTTGTTAAAGTAGAATTGTTAATTGTGTTTTGATGGAAGAATCATTAGATGTGTGTTTTGTGCTCATGAAGAGTCTGGGGAGTTTAGTGTTGGGTTGGGCTCTGAGTCTGGGAAGTTTAGTGTTGGGTTGGGCTCTGAGTCTGGGGAGTTTAGTGTTGGGTTGGGCTCTGAGTCTGGGGAGTTTAGTGCTGGGTTGGGCTCTGAGTCTGGGGAGTTTAGTGTTGGGTTGGGCTCTGAGTCTGGGGAGTTTAGTGTTGGGTTGGGCTCTGAGTCTGGGGAGTTTAGTGTTGGGTTGGGCTCTGTATCGTGACTCACTACTGGACTAAATGTAAACACATGATTTGTGCTCAATAAAAATGATTTGCTATTTTACTCTACAGCTCAGGTCTGGTCTCTGGTCTTTTAGGGGTTGATAATAACATACAGTTTGAATCACTCTCTCGGGAGACAAAGATATGAACCATTGGCAGTTATGCTGTCACGTCTGTGCATGGTCGCCACTCCTCTAGAGCACTCTAGCACTCACCTTACACCTGCACCTGGCTCTGTCGGCACACCTGTGGTGATTGCAAACTTACTACTTAAACACCGGAGCTGTGTTTCAAAATGCGTACTTGTGCCCTTCAAACACTGCCTTTCAGGGCGTAAAGCATTCACACTGACAGAACCAGCAGAATTTAGGGCACTGAAAGTACCTGGATTGGACACTGCAAACGGTCAAAAAATGCAGTGTGACACAATGGACACTACATCTTGGCTACGTAGCGGAACAGTAGGAGCTTTTCAATTTTGGAAAGTTGGCTGACTGACGCCTAGCAAATCACTTCAACCATTTTTGCTGGTTACAATAACTGTGTAGTCTGATAGTACAGTGTCTATTTCTCAGTAACCTTTGTAAAAATGTAAGTGAGAAAATGCCAAAAGATGTACATTTACCTACAGAACATGGCTGTCAGCGGAGTTTGGTCCGCCATCTTTGTTTAAAATTCCCAGTTGGCTGGAGGGAGCTGGCAGAGATTTATGGGTAAAAGATTTATGGGTCCCTCCTCCTCCTCCCCCAGCTACTAACCTCACAGCCGATAACTTTGCTTCCTTCTTCACAGAGAAAGTGGCAGCCATTGGGAAACAATTCAACCAACTGTCTTCCCCCCCTAAGGGCGCTACCATCAATAACTCATCTTTTCCCTCCTTCACCCCCCTCACTGAGAGTGAGGTCTCCAAAATCCTAGCAGGTAGCCGTCCAACCACATGCCCGCTGGACCCTATCCCATCCAACATCCTTCAAGCCATTTCCCCTGCCGTCCTACCGGCAATAACACAGGTGATTAATGCCTCTTTTAATTCTGCAACATTTCCTTCTTCATTCAAGGTGGCTCGGGTGACGCCGCTGCTCAAAAAGCCGTCTCTCGATCCCACTCAGGTGGAAAACTACCGACCGGTCTCACTTCTCACTCTCCTCTCTAAAACACTTGAGAGGGCAGCCTCCAAACAGGTCACAGAGTTCCTGTCAACAAACAATCTCCTCGATCCAAACCAGTCTGGATTCCAAAGCGGTCACTCCACCGAAACAGCCCTGCTATCTGTGACAGAGGCTTTAAAAACAGCTAGAGCAGCAGCTCAATCCTCAGTTCTTGTCCTGCTTGACCTATCAGCTGCGTTTGATACAGTCAACCACCGCATTCTTCTGTCCATACTATCAAGTATGGGCATCTCAGGCAAGGCGCACTCCTGGTTTGAATCGTACCTCTCTGGGCGCTCATTCAAGGTGTCATGGCAAGGTCATCTATCTGTACCCCACCACCTCACCACTGGGGTGCCCCAGGGGTCTGTAATGGGACCACTTCTCTTTGCCATCTACACCACCTCGCTGGGCCCTATCATCCGCTCGCATGGTTTTTCCTACCACTGTTATGCCGATGATACTCAACTGGTTCTGTCCTTCCCTCCTGAGGACAACACTGTTTCGGCACGGATCTCAGACTGTCTTGCTGATATATCCACATGGATGAAAAACCACCACCTTCAGCTGAACCTGGCCAAAACAGAACTGATGGTCTTCCCAGCCAAACAGTTCATCCACCACAACATCAACATAAAGACTGACTCTTTATCTCTGGCTCCATCCAAAACAGCAAGAAACCTCGGGGTCATTATTGACGACCAACTAACCTTCACAGCCCACATTGCCTCTGTCGCGAGGTCATGCCGCTTTGCACTTTACAACATCCGCAAAATCAGGCCGTACCTAACCCAGTATGCCACCCAGCTCCTGGTGCAAACCTTGGTGGGTTCCCGCCTCGACTACTGCAACGCCCTCCTAATGGGCCTACCGGCATGGGTGGTAAAACCACTACAGATGATCCAGAACGCAGCGGCGCGCCTGGTGTTCAACCCTACCTTTAAGAAACTCTTGAAGACCCAACTCTTCAAAGAGCACCTCTCTTCCTAAACTGGCACCTTGGCTCAACCTGCACTTAAGCAGCAACAGGCCCGCACTTCTTTTTTTATTCTTTCTATGTCGTTTTATAAGCAGTATTTATTGTTACACCACGTTTTTTAATGCTCTTAGCTTGATTGTTCTCCCTTGCACGTCGCTTTGGACAAAAGCGTCTGCTAAATGACTAAATGTAAATGTAAATGTAAAAGGCTGCACATTAGCGTCCGTCAGTGTTCCATTTGAGACAACACTAATCAGCGACAGAACGCACTACAGATGTAAGTGCTTAGTGTGCACTACGCACTGTATTGCAGTGTACTTCGTAAAGTACTTGTTTGAGACATGGCCTGAGTGTCCCTCCACCTTCACTCTGTCATGAGTTACTGTGAGTATGTGATACTTATCTCCGATATCTTGTGAGGACCGACGTAACTGTTGACTTTTTGTTTATTCTCTCTGTTTTCGAGCTACCACACAGCTGATGTAGGATAAACTGATTGATGCAGCCAAACCTTTCATGTCAACCAGTGGCGGTTCTACATAGAATTACGCCCTGGGCGAGACCCCCTCCGAGCGCCGCCCCCCCCCCCCCCCCCCCCCCCCACACACACACAGGAGAAAACAAAAAATCGTATTTTTTTTTTTTATTATAAGTATATAAGTGAAAGACACACTTTAATTTCTCAATTGACCTATCGCTAAGCTCGGTCTCCCTTATATTAGTTACTGTTGCTAACTCGAACAAACTAGAGGAGCTGACTAGAGTTCACAAAATGACATCCCAAGAGGCTCTATGCAACATTTTGATACAGAAGTACCTGATTGCGAAAGGGACTTCATTATGCAATGGAGGGATATGTACAAAATGAAAAACTAGATATGATGGATGACGAGCTTAAATTGGAGGCGAGAATTTACAGATCACATCCCATACCAGCATTGTTCAGGCACCGCAGTGAAAGATTATATTAATTTTCCTTCAGTTCATTTAAAACTCATCTGGAGAGAGGCACTGAGATGTATACCTGACAGGGCAATGTCCTAGCGTAGCTGCTAGGTAAGTTATCTGACAGTGTCAAACATCGACAATTCTGTTAAACCATCAAAATGCTAAGTTTAATAATGGTTTAACAATCGATGTGCTCATTTTAGTAGCTAATGGATTCAAATGACAACGTGAACGTTTGCCGAAAACACAAGCAGTCAGATAATTAACACCATAACGATGACTGTCAAGCTAGCTAGCGAATAGCTTACGTTAGCTAGTTTTAACCAGAGATAACTTGCCTAAGCCTAGCATAACATCAGTGGTGAAAGTATGACGGTACTCACAATGACAAAAATGTGAATAATGAGTATGCCTATGACCATGTAGGCTTAGTTTATTACTTTAGCAGAGGAAAATTCCAACCTAACAAGTTCCATTTGGGACACCCAGAGTTAAACTGTCCCCCGCGCCCCCTCACACTGGATCTGTGCAAGCAAGGCTTAGGCACCTTCTTAGGGAGCAGTGGCGCCTGCAGCCGCAGGGGGCGCTAATTCGCCAATTCCCCACACAGTGATATGATAGATAGACAATAGAAAACCGCTTCGCGGCCCAGATGATTTTTATTTCATTTTTTTAAGTGCTCGTGCCGCCCTCCAGGTGTCATGAAAAAGTGCCGCCCCGGGCGGCTGCCCGGTTCGCCCGTGCCTAAAACCGCCACTGATGTCAACCCTCCACTGGATACTGTGTAGACACATCACACAGCTAGGGAACTTTCAACGTTTCAAGTAGAGGTCTGCAATGCACATAACAACTGATGAGTAATTCAAAATATTCAGAAAATAATGTACATTGCACTTCTATATTACCATGATAAATGATGCATCTGATAGTAGAATCACACACCACATAAACCTTCATATTAAACCCATTTAATTTAGCATGACAATTCTCAGGTCTGGGTTCCAGTATCCAAACTCCAGCTGTTGCAGAAACAAAGGTGTTGATGGTAGTGATGTCACTGAGACTGGTGATGAAACTAATGGTGGTTCTGCAGGAGCTGGTTATATAGAAAGCTTTTCACTGCTGAGTCAATCAATCAGTCTGAGCATTGGGCAGGGTGAAAAGGACTTCAGTCAATAAACAACAATTAGTCCATGGCCCAAAGCACTTGACATATGATGTCAGTAATTCTACATACACTAGTAAGTGTACAGGGGTGTGATAGGACTGCAGTTTGAGTCTTGCGCAATTCAACATTTACATTCATGAACTGGCACACACACACACACACACACACACACACACACACACACACACACACACACACACACACACACACACACACACACACACACACACACACACACACACACACACACACACACACACACACACACACACACACACACACACACATTAAATACCTGTACAGTTCCAGAACTCATACTGCTGGACAATGACATCAAGTGGTGGCTTTATGCAAAGGATCTGGATCTGGTCCTGTAGAGGGCGCTCTACCATTACATTTAATTTAATTTAATTAATTTATTAAAAAGCTTTGCTAAATATATAAAGTTACTAATAAATGTAATCAATGTTTAATGTTTATTATTATACTATTTATTAATGACTATTTATACATAATTACAGAATCTTAAATATACTTTTTGTGCTTGGCCCTTTCTACATAGAGTCTGGTAATAAATCTATGAAATGTAATGAAAATGATTTATTTTGCTGTAAAAGATGAAGGAAACAATTCATCCATTTATTTCCCAAACCCTCTAGAGCTGTTGCCATGGAGAGAAGTAAATAAACAAGGATAGCAAAACAGATTGATAAGCAAAGAATGAGAACGGCAGAAACGTTGGCAGGACGTCAGATGACGAAACAGATTACAGTGACACAGGCTGCTTTTTTGGTTACACTTTATTTGAAGCCGTCTACATAAGGGTGACATGACACTGTCATAAGAATGACATGACACATGTCATACACATTAATGACACGTTATTTTTGTTCATGACTGGTTCATGACTGTTTCATAATGTGTCATTCGGTGTTTGTAGGGTTAGGGTTAGGGTTAGCTGTGTGTACAAACACCGAATGACACATTATGACAACAGTCATGAACAAAAATAACGTGTCATTAATGTGTATGACATGTGTCATGTCATTCTTATGACAGTGTCATGTCACCCTTATGAAGACGGCTTCAAATAAAGTGTTACCGTTTTTTTTTTGTCATATGTGAAGGCTGAGACATAACATTTTATTCAGTCTTACTGATGGTCCTTTTGTAATGCCAACTTTGTTGTGGATAAGTAAAGCCTATTTTTCAGAATTTGTGTAGTCCTGGTAATCTTTTGCTCGGCATATTGGTGAGGTTTTTTAGAGGACCATTTCTCAATGGTTTTGTTCTTGATGAATGAATGTTTGTATATTAATCAGTATTTTTTTAACAAATAGAATTATAATTACAAAGAGAAAACTTTGCAAGTTTTTATCACAACTAACACCTTAAGCCTTTCAACTTTTCAACTTTCATCGCAACTTTTGGAAAAGCTCAGGAATTTTAGGCCGCAACTATCTCAAAAAATGTTCTTCCAGAAGTCCAGAAAGATACACTGCATTGACAAAAGCTGCACACTTTGTGGATAATTGTCATAAAAGGACATGTTCATGATTCCTTTAAGTGTTTGTGTTGCCCCCCCCCCCCCCCCCCTGTAAACCTAGAGGAAACACTGAGTATTGTTTGAAAATGTGCCATGAGTCACACACTTCACCACACACATACACCTTCATAATAACCTATTTAATTTAGCGTGACTTCTCAGGTCTGGGCTCCAGTATTCAGACTCCAGCTGTTGGAGTGTTAATGTGTTGTTTTTAATGGTGATGTCACTGAGACTGGTGATAAAACTAATGGTTGTTCTGCAGGAGCTGGCTATACGGAGTTGAGTCAATGGTTTGAAAATGTGCCTGAAACCTTGGCACAGTGCTGTCGTAGCCCTTTATTTGTTACAACTGCTGTGGTAGCATAGTTGAGTCCCATTATATGCATGCCATCCAGCCAACATCATTCTCCACTTTAAATGCCACTAAGCAGCAAACCAGAAGAGTAAAGTAATATCTGAACAAAGCTGCAACTACTCATAATTTGGCACAGTGCTGTCGTAGCCATTTATCTGTAACAACTGCTGTGTTAGCCTAGTAATATCTGAACAAATCTGCAACTACTCATAATTTGGCACAGTGCTGTCGTAGCCCTTTATCTGTAACAACTGCTGTGTTAGCCTAGTAATATCTGAACAAAGCTGCAACTACTCATAACTATGATATTTAATTAAAGGTGTCATATCTTAGAAAACTGTTCGTCATTGTTGTTTTTAAAATAAGACAAGTCATATAGATGTAGCCTGCTACTGGGCATTTCAAATTAGGTGCCCATCGTAGCCCTTTATCAACCCGTTACAACTGCTGTGGTAGCCTAGGAGTCCCATTATATGCATGCCATCCAGCCAGTGTAGAGATGCAAGTAGAGGTGAGATATCTTGATATTTGTTTAGTTCTATTAACTATGTAAGTTAGACTTTATTTACTGTATATAGTAGCACATTTCGTACAAGAGTTGCAGTTTAAAGTGCTTTACATAAAATCAATAAAAGCAATGACCTGTGTGAGCATGTTATAACTTCGAGGCTCTTTATTGAGTTTCTGCTACGAAAGAAGATGATTGCAGTAGTCCAGTTGCGACGTAATAAAAGCATGGATTCATTTTTCTGCATCTTGGAGGGATAGGGCCTGTCTGATTTTTGAAAACATTGAGTTGATGAAAAAATTGTGTTTTTGAGATTTGTTTAATGTGAGTTGTCTTGGCTAATAATTAAATAGAGATAATGACATCATAATGAGTCTAGAGATCCTAGTAGAATAGAATAGACTTTATTTGTCATTGTAAATTAGATAGACAACGAAATTTGTTTGTGCAACCACTAAAAAAAGTGCAGTTGTGCTGGGTTGAGGGTAGGAGGGTAGTGTGATTATTAAGTTCTGTGATGAAACTGTTGTGCAGTCTGGAGGTGCGGGCTGTAGTGGCCCGGTAGCGCCTGCCAGAGGGTAGAAGGGTGAAGAGATGGTTTGCGGGGTGAATCTCATCCTAGTAAGTCCAACTATTCTTTCAGCAGACCTTATGTATTGACCTTAGTATTGGATGTTAATGAGATGTCATCACGTCTGGGGAGATGGCTGGATAATGTCATTCTAAATTATTTAGGGCCTAATAACAGAACCTCAGTGTTACATGCATTAAGGAGGAATAACGTTGTTAGTTTTCCACTATTAATTTGGTATGTATCATCTTATGTTTGTATGTGTCATGTACATTTACCACACGTATGCTAGCATGGTTATCCTGATACGTGTATGAATGAATCTGCCATCCCCCTGACTCTGGAATCATATATACAAACTTTATAATAAAACTATCTTTAGTTCTGTGCTTGATTAATCTGGCCTCAGCTGTGTAACAGAGGTGTTAATGGTGGTTCTGCAGCAGCTGGTTGTTGGGAAAGCTTTTCACTGTTGAGTATAACACACTAACTGTGACTCGTGTGCAAGTATATTTCTCAATTATGAAATGAAACATACTAGTAATGACTAGCAGCATCCGTAATAATTAATAACATTCATTTTAATGAAATATAAGTTGAAGCGGTTGTTGGTTTACGTGGAATTCGTTCATTGTATGATTCCATCAGGACCTTGCATAAATGGTCAAAACCTCTCCTCTCACTATCTGTAGCCTAAAGTCACCTGAACTACGCCCCCTGACCTGGTGGACAAGACCCTAAGCCACCTGCAGACCCCTCCCTTAATTGACATGGGCACTTTCCATCTTCTTTGCCCTCCTCCATGTCTCCCAAGTGCAGTATCCTGGACAGCTGAATATTACCCTGGCCTTCTTCTTGTAAATGGAAGGACCAGCTCCACTGTCAACAACAATGACTTTTTGATTCTCTCGAACCTATAACTAACACACAAAGACACACACATAGTGAGGGTCCAACAGCAGTGGTGTAGAAGTGGGTTTACTCTTAATTTTTTTTAAGCAGCCCATACAGCACAGGATAAACGCCCTGTTTTGAGAAGTGGGTATACTCAATGCTGACTGAAAAATAAGTGGGTATACTCTGTATATCTGCGTATACCCTGGACTACACCACTGTCCAACAGTGATGTGGAGCTGGTGTTGAGGTCTACAGCCGGTGTATGTGTGTGTGAGTGCGAGTGCAAGTGTGTGTGTGTGTGTGTGTGTGTCCTCCCTTTCTTAGAACTTGAAATTAAATATGCTTAGTGTCAAATTATGCTTATCATCATGGTTACCAGTTTGCATATGAATGTTTTCATGGATTTTGTGATTTATTAATTAGATGACCACGCTTCTTGGAAACCATGACATTCCCCATATTACTTTGCATTGCATTACTTCCAACACTGGTCTTCACTACATGACTGTTTGGGCAGTCATTCTTCATGTTATCCAGCTTAAAAAATGTAAATAGATCATTCGTGTTTGTCTTTATTTGTCTCAGAAAATGTATAGAAACAGGTATAATTCAATTCAATTTTTTTTTTTTTCAATTCAATTTTATTTGTATAGCGCCATATAGCGTATAGAAACATGCAACACACACCCTCATCTCGTACAACCATTAGGCATGTAAAACGTTGAGATAGCCGTTGCGGTTAGAGCTAGATGGAAACTCATGGAGTCCTCAGGATGTAGAAGATGTTGGAAAGAGGTGATTTTATTTCCTCATCCTTAGGCCCATAAGGCTATAGATCAATGAACATATTACATAAATAATTACAACGTTGCAAAAGGACAATACATGGGCAGCATAGCCACCATACAAACCAACACGTCAACTACATAAAAAGGACCATCTTAGCTGGTCAGTGAGAGCTCCTAAGACTAACGTCTTATTAAACAGGAAAACTCTCCCGAACAAAAGAAAAGGCGAGTTAAAGTAGCCTTGACAAAAACCTCTAATTGGCTCAAACCAATCTAATCAGCAGGTGTGTCATCGGCACAGGCACTATGATATGAGGTATGATTTTACACTAAATAAACGGAACATTTATATGACAAGACATTGAATTTGTGTGGTTATTTAAACAGAATGCCATGGTTGACGGAACATATAAACTGTACATGTACTCGCACATCGGGCATGCCAAACATACACAAAAAAACCTGCACCCAGGCAAGTAAAGGCAGCAGCCTACAGGCTGCAGTGGCGGGTCACACAAGTGCCCCGTCACAAGGCATTTCATTCATCCATACAATTAATGGTGTCAGCAAGTTGTTTTAGTTCAGCCTGGTTCTTCTTCATATCCCACATAAGGCTCGTTATGTCTTCTGTGTGCAGCAGGTCATCTCCAGTGATCTGACCCAGTGCTGTTGTCATCTCCTCCATCCCCTTCACCACAGGCTCCAGCTGGATCAGGCGTCGGGTCTGCAGCTCTGCCCCTCTCCCCACTCCACACAGCACCCCCAGCTGACGGAGAGCGCTCTTCATTTTATCCTGAACATCAGCAACATCCTTCCACTGCACAGACACCCCCTCCAGTTTGGCCTCTATCTCACGAATCTTTTTGTCAGCCTCTTTGATGTCACACTCAGCTGTTTGGATCAATGACTTCTGCTCAGACACTTTGTCAGAGTATGCTCTCACCTGAGATTCACAGTTCTCTACCTCCCTCTTAGCGGCCTCTGCTGCTCCAGAGAACCGATTCATGTTACTCTGACCAACACCAACCATAGTTCCCCCTGATAGATAGATGGAAAACAGCTGCCTTAAAATCATTGGTCATTGGCTATCATTTAAATACTGCATGGCAGTCACCAGTTAACATTAGTTGTTTCTGTACCTAGTGACTAGTATCATTACTAGTTAACAAGTTATATTTACTCAGCAATCCATGAAAAAAAAGGGAAATATCATCTTTCATCAACTTAAGTTACATTTACTTCATCAATTCAAGTTGTATTTACTCACCAGCTATCGGACCCGCAATCCACCCAAGAATGGGGACAACCGCGAGCCCTACAGTGACCCCAATCCCTGCATCTCGTATTCTCTCAGCCTTGTCTCTCTTCTGTATCTGGCCGGCTAGGGTGTCTTCTGCTGACTTCAGGGATCTCCTTGCTGTCTCCAGCGCTGCATTGTAATTATCTAGAGAGGACCTGTGTAAGTCCAGCTGTATCTTTAACGTTTCTACCTCGCTCTGTTTCTGATTTCTCTGATTCCCTAAATAACTCTTCTCTCTGAGGAGGCTGTCAGTCTCCGAATTCAGGCGTGTAAGCGCTCTCTTGGCTACCAGCTCTGCCTTCTCCATCTGCTGCTTCATGTTTTCAATCTCTTGTCTGATATCATGAAAGGGCTGGCTTCCAGGACGGATGATGTTTGCCTTGTGTCTGAGGAGCATGTCCGAGACTTTGTTGAAGGATTGGAGCCCTGTCTTCAGGGGTAGAATCACAGCCTTGGCCAGTTCCTTCCACTCGAAGTGCAGCAGCCCTCCAGATCTGTGGGTGGGGAGAGGAGGGAATTAAGGACAACTAGAAACTGAACAGGTAGACCTCAGATCAGCTAAATTGAGCTTGCTGCTACATTATAGAGGCATATTTACAAACAGGTAAGCTAGGTACTAATTTCAAGTCATCTCCAGGTCTGTGGGTGGGGAGAGGAAAGGGTTAAGGACAACTAGAAACTGAACCGGTAGACCTCAGATCAGCTAAATTGAGCTCGCTGCTACATTATAGTGGCATATTCCCAAACAGGTAAGCTAGTCACATCCTTACAGACTTTTCACTTCACAATTAACTTTAATAAACCTCAAGGGTACAATCCAATAGAAGCAAATATGACAATATCTACGAATAAGGATTTGCAGTTTAAAGTTTCTCCACTTACTTATATGGTGAACCTGCCTGCCCGTATCCTGTAAGATAAACACATGGCCATGTTAATACACTGAAACAGATTTTCAAATTGTTTTCCTTTCCCCCAGTGATAAACATTGATGATAGATATAAGTTAGTTCCAGACATATCTATGTATATGCAGGTCTATGGAGCATGTCCAGGGACTGTGAAACTCAAATGAAATTAAACAACAATGGTGCCCTTTGTGTGCAGAGGTAATTACCTCCGCCAAGGAGATTATGTTTTCACCCCTGTATGTTTGTTTGTTTGTTTGTCTGTTTGTTTGTTTGTTTGTCAGCAGGATTACGCAGAAACGCATGGAACGATTTCCATCAAACTTTGTGGGGAGATTGGGTAATATAATGGCAATAATTGATTAGATTTTCAGATGTCAAGGTCAAAGGTCAAGGTCACACAAAAATCGCAAAATCTTCAAAAATCCCTATCTCATAGCATTGGGCGATCTTAATTCAATCTTAGTGTTAATTATTAGGCATTGGCGGAGGTTTGCATTCTCTGAATGCTCCCATTCTTGTTCTCTGGTACAAATGGCAGAAACAGGACCATTTTTCAAAATAGTCACATGACCATTCTTATACAGGTAGATACAGTCTGTGCCCTTAAACCACCTGATCTCCATGGTAACAGCACTGGTTTCAGGAGGGACATCGTCACAAAGACAACACTTCACAAAAGGATCATGGATGACCAGTTTAAAATCTGTAGGGGAAAAGAGTGGTGATAACAACTTTCACACACACACACCCTCTCACACACTCTCTCTTTGTCTGTCCTGCACTTACACACACTTTCCTAACACTCACTATCTGTTTCTCTTTCTCTCTCTCGCTCTCCCTCACACACACACACACACACACACACACACACACACACACACACACACACACATCCTACCTTGGTATGAGTACTCATTTCCCATGCTGCCTACCTGAAACAGAGACAGATCACTGTGTCATGTTCTCCAGCATCATTAGTGTCCTGTGGGAGTTGTCCAGCAGACTTGCTTCTTTCGCTTCCTATTCTTTATGTTCTGTTATGGGAAGCCGCACTGGCTATTCCTCAGACACTTCCAACCCAGAGGGCTTTTTTTGACTCTGTTAGGTAGTCTGCCATGCCTGATATTTGTGTATATTTCACCTTACTAAAAACCATTAGGCAAAAGTGGAATTTATGATCATATTCTAGAACAACTCAGCAATAATAAAATGAGAGTAAAAGAAATGTAGTAAAGAAAGTTTTGTATTAAAATTAAATCTAAAGACACTCAAATTAACTCTAGCTTTAGAGGTGCTCAGACTTTTTACAAAAAACACATTCTAAATATTTTGGAAGTTTTCTTTTTTACTCTGAACCTTGTAAACATATGTGTTTGCTCCACATAGGTGAGTTTAGCATTCAGAAAGTGTGTGTGATTTCTACACTAATTATAAGAATTTTACAAGGTGACACTTTTTTCCACCTAGACCACTATGCATATTGATGAAAGAGGTGTAAACTGCCCTGTGAGTGCCCCTCCCCAGTATGGCTCACCTGTCAATGGCCCTGGACTGTCATTGTGGCTATCTCTCCCCCACAACCATCAGCTTTGAAAGTACATACAAGAAATTGCAAACAAGCTTGGTGCATAAGAAGGTGAATTTAATAAGGTGCATAAAAGTAAAGGCATAGTAGGTACATAAAATAAGGTGCATAAAAGTAGGTACATAAAGGTAGGCATCATTCACCATGTCCTCGCTTGGGTCAGTCATGTGCACATTCCATGATATGGTTTGGTACCTGTCTCTTACCATCACATCTGCCACAAAAGGGATGGACAAGATGCTGTTTCTCCTCCAGTAGTCAGAAATGTGATCCAGCTTGATCATGCACATGTAGAAACCAGTCCAATGTATCTGTAGAATTCAGCAACTCCAACATCCACCCATTTGTACTTTACACCTCTGGCAATGCTCCTAGCAGCTTGCTTGTTGGTGTTCTGGCAGAGGGTTTCCACAGCATCCTCTGAAAATAACAACTTGAAAAGGACTAGAGGAGTGTGGTTGTCTGCTGCATTCAGCTGCACACCAGGCTCCCTTGCAGGAAAAAACCTCAGTGCTGATGGAGTTGCATCATTGTCACCCTCTGACTTCCATGACGACAGATCTGGGTTAGGCTGACAGCGTGCTCTCTTCCTTAGCGGTGTAGGTGCAATGTTCTCCAAGTTTCTGTAATAAAGTAAAATAAAATTAACTGTTGCTCTTTCATTTTATGTTCGGGCATTGTAACACATATCACTTTAGCGCTCTAACGACTACAGTTCCGATCACAAACACCTCCTAGTTTTGATTCACACCTAGCCTACCATACGCGTCATAATAACACTACCCACAGTAGTAAGACACGTTTTTAGCGATTGCAATTTACATCATCTGCTGCAATATAGTCACCATGTAGTTCTATGTTTTACTAATCTCAGAACAGACAACAATCGTTTATATGTGTAGCCTGTTATCATTTACCCAACTCTGTTAATTAAATATGTTTTCTACTACAATAGTCTTAGCGACATAAAGTGATTGAATCGCTCTGCAAATAGTAGCATACTAAACATTCCATTCAACTCATAGCATACCGACGTGCATTTTACTCGCTATAACAGTAAGACACGTTTGCATTTTTACATCAATGGCTGTAATATAGTCACCAAGTATGTTTTACTTATATCAGCACAGACAACCAACTCGAAACGTCAACAACAATCGTTGATATAGCCTAACATCATTAACGCAATTCTGAGAATTATATTCTACCATACAATAGTCTTATAAGCATAAAGTAATTTATTCACTATGCAAACAGTAGCATACTAAAATATTTCGTTCAACTCAGAGGAGCATTTTACTCCCTATAAGTTAATCAACAGCATTCATTACAAGAGCTAGGTGAACAAATAAACAAATAAAACTTACTCAACAGGGATATCCTCAACGGGGTAAAGACGAAGCTCAAAGTGCATGTGTTCATCTTCCATATCGTCATCGCTCTCATCCGAGGATGTGGTTTCCTCCTCGCTGACTAGGTCTTCTTGAATTTGGCGCAAGGCTTCGGCAGCAGAGAAGGAGTTCGCCATCATGTATCTCTTCAGTCCAAATGTAAACATCCTTACATGCTGCCTTGTTTATACGGAAAAATGGGGCGTTTTCTAACGTTTTACTGCAACGTCATTACCCAATAGCGATCGGAGATTTACCATGATCTTATCATATGAATAGCCCTAATCTGCTAATGGGTGGGCAATCACCGGTTGCTTATACACTCTGAGAGAGAAATATGCAAGGCTTTACCTGTATTCTCCTTACAAAGTGCTCATTCATTTGTTTGTTTCGAACTGGATATATTTGAAAACTAGAAGATTCAAGCTTTCTCAGGGTGTTAGTTTTATGTTTGGAGGACAAAATCTCGCGGAGATTTTACATTCTATTAATAGAAATACCACCAAACGCCCCACGGGCGCACATCGTTTTGGAAGGGTTAAGGGCAAGCTGCTACATCTTAAAGAATAATTTCATCTCTTATCATAACTATGCCCACATTAACAGTACCAGTCAAAATGTTTAATGTTTGGGGAAGTTTTTTCTTTACTTTTATCATTTTCTACAAGGTAGATAACACTTTTTTTGTTTTGTACATCATTACATGTGTGTTCTTTCGTAGTTTAAATGTTTTTAGTATTAATCTACAATGTAGTAAATAATGCAGCAGCCAGAGAACTGACAACATAACCATTACACTGAAATCCCTGCACCGGCTCCCAGTAAAACACAGCATTGACTTTAAAGCACTAATGCTTGTCTTCAAGTCACTCAATGGGATAGGGCCGAAGTATCTATCTGACATGTTTCAGCGGTACGTACCACACAGATCTCTCAGATCACTACAGAAAACTCTTGTAGTAAAACCTACTGTCCAAACCAAACAGGGTGAAGCAGCACTCAGCCACTTTGTGGTTCACCTTTGAAACCAACTTCCATAAGACATAAAAAATGCTAAAACCTTTTTCAGATGCCTTCTGCTCACTAGCTTTAAACAATTCATTAAAGTATTATTGCTTACTGCAGTAGACAAATTATTTGTATTATTTGTTTTTATGCTTTTATTTATTAATTCGTTTTTTAATTTGTTTTTATGCTTTTATTTCCTATCTTTTACTATTTGATTACATTTTATGCCTTAATGTTCTCATGTGTTTATTTTCTATCATTTACTGTTTTTATGATCATGAACTGACCTTTTGCTTATTTGTGTGAACATTGTATGTCTATTGTATTGCCACGGTCTACTTATGTGAAGCACATTGTGTTACCACAGTGTACGAAGTGTGCTATACAAATAAACTTGCCTTGTCTTGCCTTACCTACACATTCTGCTGCCAGCTCCCAGATTGTACATTTTCTTAATTTTGTGCATTCAGTTAATAAGTGCAGCTCTGACTGCCAGGGGAATCCAGGTATCCATAAGGAGAAAACAAATGAGCTAACAGCAAAAACCATAACTCAACAGGATATGAAGGGTATCCAAACAAACTCACAGAAAACCTCAAGATTCATTCCAGCATGCTGGAAAGACTGAGACTGGAGACAAGAAACCTCTCGAAAAGAAAACTCATGGACTCAAAACCAGAGACGCAGTCATGAATAAATACCTCAGTAATATGTCACTTGACCCACTAACAAGTAGGTGTTTGCTAAAAATGGCAGGAAAACAGACAAAAGCATGGAAACGTAACAGATGACAGTCTGTTTGTAGGCGACCTCTGGAGGCCAAACTGGGGACTGCAGCTCAACACCCTTAATAAAAGATGTGTGTGTTCTTGCTCTTGTGTGTCGGTACCTGAGCCATGTGCAGTTGGCAGAGTAGTTGCTTGCTGTGAAAAATACATTGCATTGCTGCTGGTCAGAATTGAGAAGTGCTCTCCTCTCCATAGATCTCCATTTTGAATTGCTAAATCATGAAGAGGCCAGATTTCAAATGTGCCAGAATTCTTCTTTATATTTCAGTTGGTTTAGTCTTCAAGTGTGTAGCTGATAGTTCAGGCAAAGTTACCCATTTTGGAGCCAAAAATAGAATTCATTGTAATAGAATAATTTGCATAGGCAGTAACCCCATACCCCTGGCAGGTACTACCAAGCCAGGCAGTTTTCAGGTTAGAGGCCAGTCTAAAAGCAGCATTGCCTTCACCCATTGGCAGTAGGATGATTGGATGAAGATTGAGCCGATGTTTTTGTCATACATATGAATGGTGTTTCTGCCAATGCAAATTAGGACATATTCAATAAGTGTGGAGATCATGTGCATATTCAAATTAATTTAAAAAGAAATTTGTAATACAAAAAAAGTAACTTTCCATGTATACTTTTACTATGTAAAGTTTTATTGTGGTAGGTGTAAAACAATTACCATAATTGGGTGTATTTTGGACATATTCAATTAGTGTATAACTCATTTGCATATTCAAATTAATTTTCAAAGAAACTTGTAACACAACAATGTTTACTTTTCACTGGGACTTTCATTGTGTAAAATTTCATTTTGATAGAAGTAAAGGAAAAAAGTGACATTTTTGGGGTGTATTGTTGCTTGGCATTATTAGCACACATCTCAGATTGATTTCTTAGGACTTTGAGTATGTTGTTCTGGTCACCTCATAGAAATGATCTATGCTAAAAAAAATATTTTACAATTAGTCTGTCGTAAAACGCTACTTTGCCTGGACTATGAGCTCGGATAATTTACAGAGCAGTGTCTTTACCCCATCTGTAGTTTGCTTTGATGTTCCAGTGCTTTGTGTAAATGTTGGGTGTCTCTGTTCTGTTCACCTCCTCTCTCTGTCTAGCTCTCTTTTCCTGCTGAGGCAAGCCAGCACATCAGCCCTACATTTCCCTATGGGCAAAGCATACAAGCACACCATTGACAAGCTCATCATACATGTTATTATAAGTGTCTGACATGGAAAGAGTCTCTACAGAGATACACCTTTGTCTGTTAACCTTAAAGTTTTACATTTCTCATCTTCCGCACTCTGAAGATAGCAGCCAATTCAGCGACTGTAATGGTCCGATTCACTCCGGGCAGCAACTAAAACTAGAAATGTGTGCATCCATATAAAGTACTGTTCATCAAAGTAGAAACAATTGTCATGGCAACTGCAAATGTTTATTCTACCAAAATGTTTCTTGTCCTCTATATTTCAAAAAATAAGTTAATAACCCGTTCCTTGTTTATTGAAAAGGGCTTACAGAAAGACCCAAAACTTCTGGGCTTTTTAGAAAATATTCGGGGCCCCATTTTATGATTTGGGTGATTTCAACATGCTATCCATATCCAATATCACACAAAAATCCCAGTAGCAGTAGGACACAGTTTTCCCTTCTTACATGAGTGTTTACTAAAACTAAACTGCTATGCTAGCCACTTGACATGAGTCTTAAGCAGGGGCTAATCTTACATCTTGCCGTCCTCATACAAAAACCAAGTGAAGCTAAGCTTTGGCATTGATAAGCCAATTTAGATTTTTTTTATGGTAATGCCAAGACTAGGTAGGTTAGTTCTTCATCAGTTGTTCCATAAAACATAACCACAAATGTGTACAAAAGCAATATGAAATTAAACCTTTATATGCTGCTACTCCAGAATCAGCTGTAGCCTCCTCTGACACCCAGCACTCCAAAGATGCTGATGATGGTGAGTGAGTGAGTGAGTGAGGTAGACACTTGTTGGCTATTTTGACTTATTAGTGAACTGCTGTACCATTGGCAATTACTTACATATTAGTCTCAGCTTTTTTGAATCTGTAATGAATGGCAAAATGTAGATTTACGTATTTATAAGTCTACTTAAGTCACTGTCCTTGCGGTCTACAGAGCCAGGCAGGCTACTCTACCCAACAAATAGCAGAACCCAAAGCGAATACAGGCAGTGAAGGGGATAGTGAATAATAATAACATGACATAATAATACCCAGTGACTCTTTGATGAGTGGTTAATTGAATAACAATATAACAAAAATAACACGAATTGGGTAACATATTATAATACATATAATCTAAGAAAAAAAGTTGTGTAAAACTGATCTTTGGCAATGCCAAGTCGGGGGGCGGGGGCCCACGCCAATATTCTTTCAGGGGGCCCAGAATTCCTATCAACGGTCCTGGATGTGAGGGACACTGAAGGGCAGTGCCTTATAAAGAAAGTACGTGTTTTAAGTAAGGAAGCGATTCTTCAATGTTTGATTGTTGTGTCCATATGTGTAAATGTTTGGCATAAAGGTATATGAAATTTCAAAATGAGTGTGAGGCTAAACAATAGGTTTGCAGATTTTGACTGTAGCTTTGTTTTTAGGTCACAGGTTTCAAAAACTGGGCCTCGTGTAAAACTGTTGTGTGTAAACAACTGGACAAAAACACAATGAGTGAAATCAGCACTACTGTACCTGCTGCTTGCTGGCCGACATGGTGTCTGTCTGGGTGCTGATCAACTGGGATGACAAAACAGATAAAGCAAGAGTTAAACTTTAAATTTGGGTTAATCTATGTTAATTTGATGCAAAGTAGAGGTTACTTGCTGTTGCTACACATAGGCTACTGTGAAGAATTGTATGGCTTCATGGGATTATTTGTTAATAGTGTGACTGTAATTCCTACTAAATATGAAAGTTATTTAGATGCGGGCATGATTGTGTTTCTCATCTCAACATCTACAGGTGCCATGTCAAACGCTCTGCTTCCTAAGATTACTGATGTGTTCCTCCATGTATCTGTCTGACAGCACAGGACCCCTCCTTTCACCTGACACATCCACACAGGACCCCTCCTTTCCCCTGACACATCCACACACACAGGACCCCTCCTTTCACCTGACACATCCACACAGGACCCCTCCTTTCACCTGACACATCCACACAGGACCCCTCCTTTAACCTGACACATCCACACAAGACCCCTCCTTTCACCTGACACACCCACACACACAGGACCCCTCCTTTCACCTGACACATCCACACAGGACCCCTCCTTTAACCTGACACATCCTCACAGAACCCCTCCCTTTACTTGACACATCCACACACACAGGACCCCTCCTTTCACCTGACACATCCACACAGGACCCCTCCTTTCACCTGACACATCCACACACACAGGAACCCTCCTTTTACCTGAATATGAATGTTTCTAAACTCTTAAACCTTTAAGATTTGAAGTTTTTTGTACTCCACGCGGATATCAAAAAAAAAAAAATCTTAAATATCTCACAAAGGAAAGATTTTAGAGCTTAGAAACCTTCATAGTGCATGTAAAAGCATGCGTATTCAGGTCATTTTTAGACAAAGTTCAAGTGTCTACGACCTTCAGAAGCTGAGAAACACTGGATGGATGCGCACAAAGGGCGTGGCAAAATTTCGATTGTCGCTCGGGTCTCTCAATTAATGGCAAAACACTCACTGTGAGTCAGGATTTATCAACACAACAACATGCGCCTGACACGCCCTCCGTCGGATGGATCAACCCTTGCACGCAAATGCCTGAGCCAGGCAAACAGCCCACCATTCGCTTTCACAACATTTAATTGCTCATTTATACTTCTGTAGTCATTCTCACAAACCCTTAACATTTTGTAGTTGTTATCAGTTGTTACCAGTGCATAACATAGGACAACATGAACATCGCCTGATAGTAGCCCAACATGAACATCGCCTGATATTTCAAATAGACTATTCCAAGGATATGATTTCGAAATTACAGGAATTGCTGGCATTCTACGTTATTTCCTTTAAAGGCACCCAGTGCAACTTTATGTAAACATTCAATGAAAAATAAACATTCAATTTCTAGTCTTTTTTACACGTAGTAAGTTTCAAAAACTCCATACCATTACATATTGACATTCAAGGAGCAAAGATGAGACGTCGTATCAGTTCCCACCACACAACAACGTGTCATCTTTGCTGCTTGAATGTCGGTATGTAATGGTATGGAGTTATTGAAACTTACTACGTGTAAAAAAGACTAGAAATTGAATGTTTATTTTTAAGCCTCGAAAGTTGCACTGGGTGCCTTTAAATCCACGCCCAGTTAAACTGAAGATGACGGTGGTCTTAGAGCAGACCAGAAACTGACACTACCAGTGGTTTGCCGATCAAAGGTGGACTGTGATGACGCATCCGAGAGATTCACGCTCGATGATGATAAAGGGTATGATTACTGAACATTGCCGTCGTTATGTCCAATCTCTCAAGCCTATAACCCCCAATATTTCAATTAAGCCCCTAAAAGGACTACGTTCGTCCTCCAAAAAGGATATGTTCATACCCCAAAAAACACAGAGACTGGGTATCAGAGTGGAATTTGACTCGAAGCGTCTGAAGGAGGGAACAGTAATAAAGAGCTATACGCACTATTATCGGCCATAGCCGAACAGTTCGTTAAGATGGAACAAATCTCTATTCGTTTTCGCTGCTTCTTTTAATGGATTTCTCCAGAGCTCAGGACCCACTCAAACAATATTAAATTACCTCAAGATAAAATACTTACGTGTGTTGCCAGATGGTCTGTCACTTGAGGCTCAATCTGACTGTCGACTAAGAGAGACTGTCGAGATTGTGGAGATAACGTTGCCGTTTTTATGCTGGAAACCTTAAAATAAAACGGAACTCTGCTTTCCTGAAACTGTCTGACTTCCGAGAGACGTTGAGTGCATCATTCCTCTTGTGCGCCTTTCCTGTTAGATGGATACTTTATTAATCGCGAGGGAAATTAAGGTAGCCTATAAAATAAATAAAATCCTGCGTGACTTCCAAGAAATGAGGAGGGGTGGGAGCAGTGTTACATTTTAACTCAGTAGGTCCCGGAACACAGAGACAGTACACCTAACACCAGTGGTGTCATATACATGTCTATGAGTGGTGTAGTCCAAGGTATATGCAGGTATACGGAGTATACCCACTTATATTTCAGTCAGCATTGAGTATACCCACTTCTCAAAACAGAGCGTTTAACCTGCGCTGTGTGGGCTGCTTAATAAAACGTGTCTTAGTAACCATGTGTGTTATTGGAGTTGTGGTGGCATTCTAATCCGATACACGTTTTTGTATCATTCTGTGAATTTCCCTGCACGGTCCTGAACCTGTCCGTTCTGTGTTGGTGCTCAAAAAAGCTATGGTGTTTGAATAGTCCTAGCTCTGTAAATGGGAAACAAAGTAGCTTGGACAAACCATGCATTGTCAAATTGGTAAGGGCAGCCTTAATGTGACTGATGATCTTACTAAAATAGTTTCCTTTGAGTAATTTGAACTGAATGTTAAGGTAAAGTCTCGGAAGTTCTTGGAAGTCACACAAGAAAGCCGCCCAAGACAAGTAATGCCCTTGAACTTTCTCGGAAGTCAGACAGTTTCAGGAAAGCGGCATTCATCTTAATTTTCAGTTTTTCGGCATAAAAGCGGCAACGCTCTCTCCATAATCTCGACAGACTCTTGGTCAACAGTCAGAGTGAGCCTCAAGTCAACTGGCAAAATACGTAAATATTGTAACAAATCAGAGAATTACGTGGGCTGTATGTTGTTGTTTTCTAAAACTAACCAAAGCATTCTATAGTGACAATATGGCACGGGCCTAATGCCCTGGTACTGATGATTCAGAACAGAAATGAGAATAATCAGAACATGGCAGAATAATCAAATTATCATATCAAACGGACAGAGACCAGTTTGACAGGATACATATTTGCAATTTCCATGACATCTTCTGTTTCTGCTTTGCTGAACAGTATTTGACATGCCTGCACAGATTGCAGCCACCACTCAGAGTTTGAACTCTGCAGCAGAGATGCGGGACACCACCAAGATGCTGATGCAGCCCAATGCAAACTGGGACGTGCACAGGGATTTTGAAGGAAAAAAGGGGCAACACATTCATTTTTGTCAAATTTTGCCAATATAATTTTAAACTCTTACTAACCACCGCTGCCACGCCCCCGTCCCCTGATCGCAAATATATATATTTCCTTCAAAGGGGCAATTTCAGTCGACGAGGGCAAACGGGCAGCTGCCCGAGCAACCTTAGCCCACTCCTGTGCACATCCCTGCTGGGAGGAGTATCAGGCCTTTCATGCCTCCAACATCGCCAGCCTGGTCCACATGATCTCAGGGACCTACACTGAAGTGTCCAACAAGTACCTGATGGACAGAGTGAGCAGTCTGGGCAAGCTCATGGCCATGGATAAGAGCAGACCAGAGTTCCTCCAAGAGCGTCTGAACCTGCAGGATTCCTGCCAGGCAGCTCAGGACGGCATCCTTCGAGCTAGTCCAAAGAATTTGAGAGGAAGACTGATGCCAGGATGGCAAAGATAGAGGGTGAGCTGAAAGCCATTCTGCCAGCTGCTCAGCCCCAGGACAGGAGACTAAGAGAATCAAGGCAATAGTTCAGGCCGGGTTTGCCGATGAAGAAGTAGATGAATATAGCCTTTAGTGGAAACATTTCAGGTTTAAATTTTCATTGTAAATTTTCACCACTTATTCATTTGTGCAGGATGAAAGGCTGTTCTGCCTCATATCCGTGGCTATCTTGCTATTTCTATTGTTCTTTATCCACAGTCCCTACTCACAAGACCCAGATGACTGACTTTGATGTCTTTTATTTTCTTCTTCTTCTTCTTTACCAAAGAACAGAATCTCCACACTTGCAGTAGTTGTAAATATACACAATGTCACGCCACAGGTAGATAAGGACAACACAGTCTGTGTTATCTGTAACATATTATTTTTGACAAAGAACAGCATTTGTGGAAGTTTTGTGTTTACTCTTACACAAAATCAACATGTGTGTGTATACTTTTATTAATATACAATTCAAAATAAATAACTACCATACAGCCAAGACTACAAATAAACATACATTTTATTAGTACTTTAAAAGGGTACTCTACAAAAAAATGTGTTATGTCCAAGCTCATGCTCTCAATAAATAAATCTAACTTCCTTCCACAGACTCCTGACTTTGTACCCCAACTGGAAAGGTTTTGGGTACCGTTATATTTCTCTTCAGGGGGGTCACCTAATTTCCAGAGAAACATGTTCTGAACTTGGTTTTTAGCAGCCAAAGTCTTTGAAGTATTGATTAAATTACTGACTACTAGAGCTTGTGGTTCCAAGGGACCATGTTTCTCCTCTAAACGCTATACCATAGGGGGCCACAAGGGGGCCTCATTGCATCATCAAGTGCATCAAAAGTGAGTCATAAAATGGTGTTTGGGGATAAGACTTCTGTCTGGATAATGCCTTTCAAATAAATGATGATGGTCAATGATGAGCTGTTTAAAAAAAATGACATTCTTTTGGTAACAACAGCAGCAAATCCACTGTCACAAATATCTGGAAGCAGTAGAAACCATCACCAGTATTGGCTTTGGTCAGTCATAATCTCCATTGAGCAGAACAGGTTAACATAGAAGGAGGTGCTGCATTTGGTTGGCTGTTGGTTGTACAGGATTCTCACCTGTTCTCATTTGATTGGCTGTTTGTTGTACAGGAATCTCACCTGTTCTCATTTGATTGGCTGTTTGTTGTACAGGATTCTCACCTGTTCTCAAATGAAGAAGGACACTAGGCTTACTCTTGTCATTCGTATTACCATGGTCAAAGCTTGGCATTTTATCATTTAATAATGGTCAGTGGTTTATAAATCATCAAATTAGAAAATAGATTTGTAAAGCATTGGGATACTACCTATACAATTGGTGCCTTTTGAAATGTAAGCACTTTGAGCAATGTTTTTGTGAAAGGTGCTATACAAATAAAGTGTATTAGTATTATTACAATTATTATTTATATTTTGAGGGGTTATCTGTAACATGACTTCTGCAACCTGCCACCATAGTATGGTGAGACTGACCAATAGGGCTAGGCATTTGGGTCTGCAATTCTAGGTGATTTATATTTTGTGCCACTTTACAGCCTAAATGTTCTTAAAAGAGGGTTAGTGTTAGGGTTGGTATAACTCAAGTACAAGTATCTTACTTAATAATAATGATTCATGTAGAAGTAAAAGTAACCATCAAAATAAGGACTTGAGTAAAAATGCACCTCATAAAATGACCTCTCAAGTAGGGTTCAAGTCCATTATCCAGGTCATCCAGAAAAAAACGAGCCTCTCTTGATCCATGTTTCCAAACAAAATCATTCCAAAGGTGTCCCCTTTTGTCTGTTTGGTATCCAAACCAGAGAAGTGGGATTGAAATCATTTCTATGCCATTGTGAAAATATTCTCAATTACTGCAGAAATGCACGAAATTTGCCATTATTTCATTTTGAATGTCTTTCAACTGAACATTTAAGAACACTATTACTCTGTACGTTATCCCAACAGCATAGCAAAATAATTACAAGTCAATTGGACTGATGTGCAGTGCGAGTGAGAGACTGCCATGCTTGCACTGTGGGCTCACTGTGTCTGTGTAGCTCTATCCCCGCCCCTCCTTTCTCTGCTCCTCTCTCTATCTCATCCTCTCCACCCTCTCGTATCAGCGGCATCTGACCAGCCCACACTGGCTTCACTTGACACTGATGAGGGCATTTCATTATTGAGTTGTTCTGCATAGGGCTGCAACAAGGAACAACAGTAGTTTGTTCAGTAAGTCATAGTTTGTATGCATTGCAACTGCATAGTTCCAACTATGTAACTTGGTAACGTAGTTAGCAACTATGCTTTTGGGAAAGGCACCCCTGACTGTCCTAGTCTGCCAAATAGGTTTAGATGGATTAAAAGTAATTGTGACAAATTCATGACTGACACCAACGAATTGTACACACTCACTTTTTATGCAGTTTATTAGCTGGCTTATGTGTTTCTGGGGGGAGGAAAAACAGCATTTCTCAAAGACAACACAGAAAGTACAGTACAACTGGTACAACCTGTTTCTAACAATGCTGATGTTGTTCTGATTAACTGTTTTTCTTTTTCCTGATGCTTCTTTGTTTTTGTTTTAATCTACATAGTTTTCTATTTTTAATTGATGTTGTATTTGTTTCATGTTTTATGGAATGATTTCTTATTTAAGAAGGACCCCAGGAAGAATAGCGGGGGTGTCTGCCCCAGCTAATGGGGATCCAATAAATAAATAAATAAATAAATAAATAAACTGTGGTTACTTGGCAGAGAATTAAAACATCCAGAATGTGAATGATCAATATTTTACTTTGAATATTTTGCCTACTCATAGTAGTATCATAACAAAAACATGAACATGTTGTATACACTGAATATGAAATATGAAAGAAAACAATCACTGCACTTAAGAAAACGGTCATCTTGGCCAACTTTCACTTTGGTCTTTGAGCAGGAAGTAAACTCAGATGATAAAGAGTAGTCAAACAGGCAGACAGACGCCATTTCAGGCTGTGAAAATGGCTGAGAAGCAGCAAGTTTTTAAGTATCTGTGCTGCTATGTTTGCTCTGAGACTTTTAAGGATCCAGTGTCTCTTCGCTGTAATCACAGCTTTTGTCAGGCGTGTCTTTTTGAACGATGGAAACAAGAAGGGAACAATGACTGTCCCTCCTGTAAGAGAAAGTCATCTAAGGAAGACCCAGGGATTAATTTCTCCTTGAAGGAACTGGCTGACTCCTTTGCCCGAGGACTGAAACTGGACATGAAGGTAAGACAGAAGGATAGAAACCCAGATGAGGGAAAGGAGGTGGTGTGCAGCAAACACACTAAAGCAACAACCTGGTTGGTAAGACAGCAAAAGATAGCACAGCAAAAGTCTCAAAGTAAAAATAATATAGGTTATAATTTTAGCCGGTGAAATAGAATAAGAACCTGGAATGTGGTAGATGTCAGGAGTGAGTAAAGGAGTAAATTGAACAACTGTTTTAATATCCGTTTTATTATTAGGGTAAGAGTTAAACCTTGGTGGAGTTATTACAGTGCATGAAATGCCCTGTGTTGTTATACATTTCTTATATTCCTTATTATTATTCCTTTTACCGACTTCTACATTTCTTATATTTCTTATATTACATTTCTTATATTTCTTATTATTATTCTTTTTACCGACCTCTGCGCTTCATTCAGCTCGAACCGCTTTACCTGTGAACCGTATCCTGCCAGTAAGCATTTATTCTGCATTCCACTACTGAGTTCTGAGTCGTGCGTTTGAGTTCTCCTCGTCACCCTCAATTCAAACACTGTGAGTCAGATTAATTCTCTCATAGGCCATGTCTGTTTATAAAGAGTTACTGAGATAAAGAGAACATGAAGTATCACAACGTCTACGGGTGGGGTGTTATAACGTGAGTGAGAGTGATTACACCCTTTCTTTGTTCCAGCACACTATGTTCTCACAACTCCCCCTTCTTAGTATTTCACATGACATGTTTTGCACTAGAACATTTGCTATTCGCATAATTTCTAATACACTAGATTACAAAAGAATATAATACTTCGAGAAGTAAATCAAGTATTTTGACATTCAAAACAAATTCCTTGGCCAAGCTTGTTATTCAGATTTACGTAAAAACATATGAGTTACATTACATAAACTGACATATGAGGTAAATAAATGCAACGAGTTATTGATAACAAAGACGAATCAAGTTAGGATGAGTCACAGTAGAACTGAAAGGTACAGGGGACAGAGTATCTATGCATTCACACACAGAAACATACAACGCTGTTGAATCATCAACAAACCATGGAATAAGTAATTGGCAAAACCTTCTAGTCGGACTGGTCAGACAAGTTTCAACGTTCCAAAAACCTTACTGGCTTCCAGCAAACGTCCCATGCTTTTAACTAGCTCTGTGGAACACAATGTTCCTGGCTCCAGTTCAAAAATGTGTTTGCCTCACAACATGTGCAGAGGAACTGGAAGCACAGGAGCACTTAAACCTCTGTCAAGTCCATCTCTGGTTTGTTTGCAATGACTGCCATCTATCGCTTTGTCATCACACAATACTTAATCTCACATATAGATCACATTTTTGAAACCAACACACAGTACAAATATAAGAATAAGCAACCAATTGTGATGTTTCACCAGGGGTGCAACTGCCCAGTGTCAGGGGGGTATGCAGCAACAATTTTGTGTAACAATGCTGGTACCAAAATATTCTAGAGTGCTCTTTAGTTGCTACTAAATAATAACACGCCGTGCCTTTGCACTTGCCCATTCATCTAGTATTGCATCATGCCAATAGATAGCCTGTATGTTTGACAGCACAGCTAACATGAACAGCTAATGGTAACCATGGTAAACAGAGTTACGTTTCCAGCTTCTTGTTAGTTACTGTGAATGCGACCAGAGCCCGTCTGCCACCTTATATTTACCAGTTGTTATTTTTGCCTTAATAAAATTGAGATGTGTCATACATGGGATTGGTACAGTAGGGGTTTAACCAAAATCTAAATATATCATCAGCCTAACTGATGAAGCTTAAGCTAGCCATAAACCCTCATTTGGCTGCTACATTTCTATGTTAGCAAACGCTAGCTAGCCTGCTAGCTAGTCTGTTAACATTATTTGCAAGCCTCCAAGCACAAACGTAAAGTCACCTTAAAACCTACCTGTTGCCTTTCACCATCCACTTATTTAATTGCTGTCGCATCCCCTGACATGTCTTCTCATTTTCCCTCTTTCTTTTTCTGTTCCCAAAGCTCCCAACGGCTTTTTTGCTTTATCCATCTTCCATCCAA
This sequence comes from Sprattus sprattus, assembly GCF_963457725.1. Lineage (NCBI taxonomy): Eukaryota > Metazoa > Chordata > Actinopteri > Clupeiformes > Clupeidae > Sprattus > Sprattus sprattus. The sequence goes on along the minus strand of NC_137911.1, from coordinate 32,669,421 downwards.
CCAACTCACTACTCGTAGCTTAGTTCGAACTGCTTGTGTGTTTAGCGGTCACGGCCTCACGCTCCCTCTTCTATGTCAAAATTCTATTATGGAATCTTAAGAGATAAGGCGCCTACTCTAGCCTGTTTAGTCCTCTTAAATGTTATAAAATTAGGGAAATGCAGAAATGATTTAGAAACGCACAACAGCAGCTATATATAGAAAATACCCCAAACATGTTTTTTTTTACCATCGCTTTGGCGCTCCCATGGTGCGGCGCCTCTATGCGCCGCATACAGCGCATACCCACTTTTTGCGCCACTGTGTTTCACCAGTAATGTTAGCTAAATTACATATAAGCAAAGGTGTGAATATGCATCAGAGAAAGCTAGATTACAAAAATGATTTTCTGCAGAAGGATCAGTATCACGCAGTGCAGGCAGTCTGTGAAGGTCCGATTCATTCTCTCACAGGCAGATTCATTCTCTCACTCCTGTTCACTCTTATTCACTTTCTTCTTTAAATTATACTGTCCATCAATTCCTACTCTTTTTTCTACTTTTTTTGCCAGTTTTCTTTGACTTTACAGTCCTCCATCCTCCCTCACACTCCATCTCTCTGCTTCACTCCATTTTCTGTCCTTCTTTCAGTATTTTCCCTCTTTTTCAATTCAATTAAATGTTATGTATTTATCGCCATAACAATACAATTGTCTCCAGGCGCCCAGAGCCCAGAGCTGAACCCCCTTAGTGCATGCACAATGGCAACAGGGGCAAGAAAAAACTCCCTGTTAGGCAGGAAGAAACCTTAAGCAGAACCACGGCACATAAGGGGGGACCCATCTGCTTGAGGTCGGCTGGGTGGAGATAGGAAGGAGGGAAGGGGAAGGGTTGTGTGGCAGAAGGGGAAGGGAAACAACAGGGGTTGTACACAGCCAGCATTTTGGTCGATGTACGTAGTATACAGACATCCAGTGGTAAATACATGATACAGGCAAGACCAGATTAGTGGGTATACACTGTGCACATAGGGTTACTGTTACAGGGGGTAAGGGATGTAGGGACAGAGAAACATTTCAGTGGTGGCAATAATGTATATTGTATATAAATGCTAGCATAGGGTATAGTCCCTATAGAATGTTGTTGTTTATAAACAGTTAAGGCTAGTGAATCCTAATGACATAATTAATGACATGATTATAGTGAATGCATTGGGTGCCTTCCATTATGGAAAGCCAAAAATGACATCATTGAAAATAAATACATATGTAAAAATGTGATAAAATAAATAAATAAAATGACTAAAAATGCACCAAAGAAAAGCATTAGAAAAAATATTTCATGCAGTTATGTGAATGGAAATGGAAAATGAGTCCTTTTTATTTACTGTTACAATTATTTACACTTACATTAATTTCTAAATACATTTCTTCCTCCTTTTATTTTTCTATTTATTTACACATTTTTTACCGTACTATTTCCCGTACCGTATTAATTTTTTCTCGCGCCTTTTTACATTTCTTTCTCCTACATTTACATTTCTGGCTGCATTTATTTCTGTATTCATTCTTGTCTCGGTATGCAAATGAGGTGGGCTATCATTGGCCGGCGCACCGCCTCGCTCATTGGTCGAGCTGCTTACCCCACTCTCCCCTATCTGTATTCTTATAACCAAAGCTATGCAAGTTAACCAGCTAACTCATGTTAGTCACCTTCACAAACACATAATATCACTTCACACACACTGATCATACCCAAGCTGTCAACCTCAACTTTACACGAATGAGGTTTATCGTTTTGTTTGCCATGGTTCAGTTAGTTTAGCTAACGGAAGCTAAGCAGTGCACAGTTAGTTTAGCTAACGGAAGCTAACCACGTTAAACAGTGCACCGTTAGTTTAGCTAACAGAAGCTAAGCAAGTTAACCAGTGCACATCAGCAGTTGAGATCCTTGTCCGCTCTCGTCAGCTCGGTTGTAACGTGAACTGCGGGACGTGATATATAGCTTTTGCAGAGTTTTGTCGACACAATATTCCCCCTATTGACAAGTGAGAAAAAAAATCGCTGGATTTGTCACCCAAACCCATGAAATCAGGCCACACATAACGTGAGGATTGTAATAACTCTAAGGCAATGTGTGCAGCTCTTTAACTTTCTCAAAGAGTTGATAGATAGTCTCTTTATTGATCCCTCGTGGAAATGAACTGTCGTGCATCTACAATGAAAGTACTATACACCAAAGCTATAAAATGAGACGTAAATGAGCTATGAAATGAGACGTTCGGGTCCCCTATTTTGTTGCTACATCCCACAGCACAACAGGTAGCGGGCATCTTCGTTTGAGTATGGCGTATTGTAGCGAGCGAGCAGGGTAAGAAATCTGGAGTCAAGGTCTCAGCCATCTCTGCGAAGCCTCGAAGCTCCCTCTCCACCATACTCCAAGTGATCGGTGGATTCATTAAAAAAAATTGTGATTCAAATTGCATCAAAATAGCTTTCAATCTCTTCCGACCCCTTCATTCAGCTTCTCAGTTCTCACATACACTTAGGCCAGAGGCCTAGCGAGACCAATGCGCTGGCCAATTTTCTTGGTATCACATGATGAAAGGCAATGTTTGGCCTTGACTGGCATCATCTTGTGTGCATAAGTATGGTTATGTGTATGTGTGTATTTGTGTGATTGTGTATTTGTGTGTGAATCTGTGTATGTGTGTGTGAATCTGTGTATGTGTGTGTGAATCTGTGTGTAATTGAGTGTATGTGTGAATATGTGTATGTGTATATGGGTGTGTGTGTATGTGTGTGTGTATATCTGTAGGTGTGTATGTGTAAGTGTATATCCGTATGTGTGTGTATGTGTAAGTGTATATCTGTATGTGTGTGTATGTGTGTGGGTGTCGGCGTGAATGAGTGACCCCCTCCTGACGGCTTTATGATTTTCCACTGCCCTGCACCTGCACCCTGGCCTTCATGCTCGACCTTACATGATACCCATCCCTGCACACGGGCCTAATGACAATTGTAGCTGCAGTTCTGCTCTCTGACCACCACGGCACTGTTTGACAATCATAATTTTCAGCATTGTGAAAAGGAGAATGAGACATGAACAAAATATGAGGTAGATGGATATGGTTAGTGATGACAACAATTAGCTGCACTTTGCCTGGAGGAGGGGCTTTGGAGGGATCTGAAGGTAGGAGCTGGGATTATGGTCTGTTTGGTTTCTCCAGAATCTCCTACCTTGCATTTAAACAAGAAGTCTAGGAAAATTTAAAAAAGAGAGATGGGAGAGAGACAGTGCCTCAATGAAAGACACCAGCGGGAGAGAAGATGATTATATACCCATACACACCCTTCTACAAGTGTGAACCATGAACCAATCAACACTGAACCTGCACTGACTGTGAAACGGGCACAGGGGGTCATAAAAATATATGTGTGTGCTATGTTTGTGTGTGTGCAGGGTTTTTCCTGCATAGAGAAAATGTGGGCGCGCGCCGAAGCCGTTTTGCCTAGCGCCTATGAAAAATCCCGACCGCCTAAAGGTAAAAAAAGTGCGCGATGGAAAAAAAATCTATGCGTCACGCATGCAATGCCTGTCAGGGAATAAGTTCTCAATATTATATTTCAAGAGTCCTACAGCCGAATTATCGTTCTGCTTTGATCAGTAAACGAGTTGATAAGTGTGTCTTTTTCTTGGCTGATCAACACGCAACTGTGAGTTGCGCGAATGGACAGAGCGGCCAGCTGCCAATCACTCAATCTGCGTATGCATCCTGACTGTCGGTCGGCGGTGATTTTGAGCATAACATTCTATTTTCGGTATTCATGGCTTTAAATTTAATAAAATATCTGTTATGTTGAGGACCTAATTGATTTGTCTATCCGTTTGAACGAGTAACAGTAGACTCCGGGACCTCGGGAGAGGCAGACAACCGCATTTGTTTATCAATGAAAGCTCAGCTCGTTCTGAGGAGATTTGTGTTGCATCTCGAATATAATTCAGGGCTCTCAAGTGTCAAGCATTGAGCGTGACAGTCACTAATTTTGGTCTTTAATAACGCACTCCCGCCACACATCGTATTTCTCACGCTGAAAAAAACCTCTAAGCTATTTAATGTGCCGCAGCGCGCAAACATGACCTGGCCACGCTGCCCTCACCATGGAGGAATCAAGCACGTCTCCCCAAATCCACTGTAGGACTGCCGTGAGGTGCCACTTATCAGCCTATCAAAAAAAAAGAAATGGGCTTCACAATAGCCAATCAGAAAAACCGTATCTTTTTTATCTGTTGTATCTGGGTAAGATTTAATCCAGCAACCAATGAAAATAAAGCATCCTGGAATTGCGCGCAATTGATCTTCTAAAAGCTTCGTTCACCTGAGGAAACCACTAGAGCTCCGAGCATCAGTCTTCTACAAGGAGTAAGTCGTCTCCTGTTTTAATGTGACGACAAATTCACAATGGTTTGACACAAGCAATGACAACTTGACTGCAGTTAGAGACTATTTCCCAGATAATTACCATCGGTTTTTAATGAGTGTTTGTAGCCAACACACTTTTAGGCTACATCCTGCCTTTTCACTATAGCTTTGACTCTGAACTTCGTTAATAAATAAAATTCGAGTAGGCCTATTAAAGATATATGTAGGCTAAAATTACCATGAACTTGTTAAATCATTTTACCAGGGCACCAAAAGGCGGAGGGTGGAATGTTCACAGGCTGGTTGTGACCTCTGTACCTGACTTTAAAATAAAATAAATAATATTTTCCCGCAATTGAGTCCTCCTTGGTTTACACACATCAGCACTTTACCATAGCCTCAATTATTTCTGAAATGGTGAAAAAAAAGTACATAAATATCTACTAATAAGCTGTGACGGTTAACACAGTCTGTGCGCGCACAGCGCGCAATTTTTTTTGGGGGGGAGCACCGAAGACCCATTTCGACCCAGGAAAAACCCTGTGTGTGTGCTATGTGTTTGTGTTTGTGCTATGTGTGTGTGCTATGTGCTATGTGTGTGTGTGTGTGTGTGTGTGTGTTGCATATCATTATACAATCAGAGGGGCTGCATTAAAACTTTCTTTTTTTTCTTTCTTTCTTTCTTTCTTTCTTTCTTTCTTTCTTTCTTACTTTCTTTCTTTCTTAACCCTAAGAAAGCACAACCGGATAAGGACAAGTTCACTCTGCTCCCAGGTGACGATAAGCTCCCACCAGTCTACCTGCTAAATCTGACCCCACCAGAACCTGGTCAGCTCAACAAGAAGGTTTTTGGAAGCCCACCGACACAAAACCCATTAAACAAAACCATAATGGTTGTTGGTGCCACTGGATCTGGCAAGACCACCCTCATCAACGGCATGATCAACTACATTCTTGGAGTTGAATGGGAGGACAACTGGAGATATAAACTGATACATGAACAAACTCACACAACACAAGCGTGCAGTCAGACCTCGGAGGTGACAGCCTATGAGATTCACCACACAGATGGATTCCAAGTTCCATTCTCTCTCACAATCATCGACACTCCAGGGTATGGGGACACCAGAGGAATCAAACAAGACCAAGAAATCACAGAAAAAATAAGACATTTTTTCTCAGTCAACGGTGGAATTGATAGAATTGATGCAGTGTGCTTTGTAGTGCAGTCCGCGTTAGCTCGTCTGACACCCACACAGACATACATCTTTGAGTCCATCCTCTCCGTTTTTGGGAAGGACATTGCCACCAACATCATTGTTCTGGTGACCTTTGCTGATTGGCAACCTCCCCCAGTACTGGAGGCAATCAAAGCTGCCAGCATCCCATGTGCATTGAATCCAGATGGGTCTCCTCTTCATTTCAAATTCAACAACTCTGTGCTTTTTGCCAACAATACAGGAGCCAGCAGTGATCACAACAACATTCATTACACGTTCTGGAAGATGGGGAAAGCCAGCATGAATAAATTCTTCACTCAGCTAAACTTGATGAAACCCCAGAGTTTGACTCTGACAAAGGAAGTTCTCAACGAGCGCAGTCGGCTTGAGGCAACTGTTGAGGGGGTGCAGCCAATTACACGAGTAGCTTTGTCAAAGCTGGAGGAAATAAAAACCACCAGAGAGGCACTGCAAAACTACAAGACCCACATGAAGGTAAATGAGAGCTTTACTTGTGAAGTTGTAGTTGAAAGATCTGAGAAGATTGATATTCCATCAGGAACCTTCATCGCCAACTGCCATCAGTGCAACTACACCTGCCACTTTTCTCGTCCGACACCAAAGGATGCAGACAAAATACACTGTGCTGCAATGACTGGTGAAAATTGCACAGTGTGTCCCAAGAAATGTCCCTGGAATCTTCATTCTAACATGATTTACCGATTGGAGACAGAACGTGTAGCAGTGAAGATGACGTATCAGGATCTGAAGATAAAATATGAGACGGCACTGGAAGAGCCGATGACTACAGAGAAAATCATCAATCAGTTGGAAAAAGAATATGAGCAGGTGCAGTGGCAAGTTGCAGAAATGATGGATACTTCAGCTAAATGCCTCCAACGTCTGAGAGTGATTGCCCTTCGTCCAGATCCTTTGTCTACTGCAGATTACATTGATATCCTCATAGAGACAGAGAAACATGAGGCCAAACCTGGATTTCAAAAGCGTATTGAAGAGTTACATGTAGTAAGAGAAAGGGCACTTATTTTGAAAAAGATGGTAGAGGGAGTAGATCTAACTGGAGAAGAAAAGTCATCATTGGATAAGAGGAAGTCTAAGGTCAAGGGGCTCTTCACCAATTGGTTTACAACTTCAAACGGATGAACAGATCTGGTTTGCAGGGGGCTCTTCAACACTGCTGCCTGTTGGTTTGCTTCTTAATTGGCAGACCTGTACATGCATGTTATCTCATAAACCATAAAAGTGCAATTTCACAAATAATTGTGTTTGTTAATTGCTCCTCTGTCATTAAATTGTAATTTAAATTCTCAGTGGTAAGAATATATATCCCCTAAAGCCTTACCAGTGGATGCTGTCTGAATATATATCCCCTAAAGCCTTACCAGTGGATGCTGTCTGAATATATATCCCCTAAAGCATTAACAGTGGGTGTAGTGGCAAAAAACAGCTTTTGGGTTTCTTCCTTTAAGAAACCCAATCCAATCCTGTTCCTATGTCCTATATCCTTGATTTGCCACCATGGAGAAAGCAGGGGGAGCGTGGTCAAGACTCGTAGCTCTGTCCAAATAACCCAACGCAAAAGGGAGTTTGACTGTATAATGTTGCCGGTTTTATTGCAGAAAAACGTTACAAAAATAAGGATGCAATTGCAGTATCAAAGTTTTAAAGTCCAAACAATTGCACGGGTCCAAATGGGGACAGCGTGGTTAGGCCTCAGCTTCACGCCTCAGCTTCACGCCTGAGCTTCACGGTCAATGACGGTATTTTGCGTCCCGCCTTCTCCTCGTCATGCCCGTCTGGCAGCCTTTTAAAGGGTGGCACCGTCACCACCTATAGAGAGCGCACACTCGAAATTCCATAAAAGGAAAAATCAATAAATCATTACAAAATACAAAAACCTAAATGCGGCTCCTACACACCGGCCCCTAATTGTTCTCTATAGAATCAATTACTTCAATGAACATAAAGGAGCCAAAGAGGGGTAATTTATCAATAAAGTAAATAAGCTCTTAATGCTTTCAGAAGTATGTAATGCATAATGGTTAAGAGAAGGTATAAAATCTGGTATACATTACATTCCTTTCTCATGTGATCAGGAGCCCTGGTCACTCTTCAGACTCAAGGATTTGGCACAGCTTGGTGATGGGCCTCTCAAGGACTGAAGTCTTTGTCTTGAGCTTTACTGACCGCACCAGACCCCTTGCATCAGGATTGGTTTCCAGCACTCTTCCTAATGGCCAGGACCCTCGAGGAGCAGTGGGGTCAACGACCAGGACAATGTCTCCCACAGTCAGGTTTCTCTTTACTGAAGTCCATTTCTGCCTCTCCTGCAGCAGCAGAAGATATTCCTTGGTCCACCTTTGCCAGAAAAGGTCGGCCATGAGCTGGACCTGTTTCCAGCGACGTCTGGCATGGATGTCGGACTTCAAGAAGGTTCCAGGGGGTAGGATTGGCTTGGCTTTCAGTAGCAGGAGGTGATTTGGGGTCAGTGGCTCTAGGTCATGTGGGTCTGAGGACACTGTACAGAGAGGACGATTGTTCAGGATTGCCTCCACCTCGCAGAACAGTGTTTGGAGGCCCTCATCATCAATGGACTGTTGATGGAGAGTAGAGTTCAGCACCTGGCGGACAGATCTTATGAGCCTTTCCCAGGCTCCGCCATGGTGTGATGCTGATGGTGGATTGAAACTCCATTCGATTCCATCTGGGAGCAAGGCATCTTGGATTTTCCTCTCGTTCAGGGACATCAGGGCCTTCTTGAGCTCTCCGTGTGCACCCACCAGGTTCGTTCCATTATCAGACCTGATGTGCTTCACCTGGCCCCTCCTTTTGATAGCAGGTCTCCCTCGTTTCACTTCAAACGGGCCAAAGTAGTCCAACCCGACATTGGTAAATGGAGGGAGGTCAGGTAGGATTCTTTCTAACGGCAAATCTGCCATTTTCTGTTCACCTGCTTTGCCCCTTGAACGTCGGCACATGACACATTTTGAGAGCACCTTCCTTGCAACTGAATTGCCTTTTACAATCCAGTACCTTTTCCGGAGCTCCGATAGCATGTGGTTTCTGCCATTGTGGCCACAGCGTTCATGGATGTGTCTTAAAAGAAGTATTGAGATGTGCGAGTCTTTGGGCAAGATGCAGGGGTGTTTGGTTTCCTCAGGCATTGCAGATTTGTGCAGTCGGCCACCTACTCTCAGAATGCTCTCGTCTAGGACAGGATCAAGCCTGCAGATCTTACTGCCCTTGTGCACTCTAGGTGGGGTCATTTCCAGTGTTGCCATTTCAGCACTGAATGCTTGTCCTTGGTTGTATGTGACGACTGACCTTTCTGCCTCTGCCAGATCTTCAACAGTGAGGAGTTGTCCACCATGGTAGGTCCTGAAATCATCTACCTTTTTCCTGCTTGAGCGGGTGCTGATTCGAGATGAGGGCTGCTCCTTTCCTCTTTTCACAATCAGCATCAACATCTTTTTCAGTGTGAGATACCATGCCACTGCTTTAAGTAGTCTCCTCCAGTCAGAAAAGAACACAATAAGCTGGTCTGTGGGTGTCGCAGGGCTCACTACTGGTGCCAATACAGTAGCACTTTTCCTGACCTCTGGATCGTCCTGTGACACTGAGTCCAATACTTTCTCCACTGGCCAACTTTCCTTTGTGTTCCATAAGAATTCAGGGGCATGTATCCATCTCCTTTGCTCCATGAATTTTCCTCCACTCAATCCTCTTGATGAATCATCAGCAGGATTGTCCTTGGTGCTTACGTTTCTCCATTGGGACAGGTCTGTATTGTCCCGAATCAGTGAGACCCTATTGGCCTCAATGGACTCTTCAGTGGTCTCCTCAGAGGCAACTTCAGAAAAATCCTGATTGTTCTGTGAGATCAGAAGCTCCTCTAGCCTTGTCACTGAAATCCTATTCACAGAAACACTTTTAGCAATGCCAGTTCCACTTCTAAGTGGCCCATTTACAACCCACCCCAATAGTGTTCTAGCTGCATAAGGGCCCCCACTTTGACTATTAACAACCTCCCATGGCTCTATCAGGGTTGGAGCATTTGTTCCAATTAACAGCTCTACCTTTGCCCTAATAGAGGGGATTTTGACTTCACTTAAATACGCCCATTGCGCTAAGTCACTTTGTCTTGGGATGCTGTTATTGGTTACCGGCATTTCCTTCTGAGTGAAAGTGTCAGGAAGAGGTGAGAAGTTGTCGCTGTCCAATGCTGAAACTTCAATTCCTGAGACAACATGCGTGGGAACCGAATTTTCCTGATTCAGTGTTCGTAGAAGAATTTGTGTTCTCCTTCCTTTGAGATTGAGACGCGTCATGAGCTCTTCTGAGCAGAAGGTGGCAGAAGACCCTGGATCCAGGAGAGCATACACTTGTAAGACTTGGCTGCCCTTTGCTGCCTTAACCTTAACTGGGACGATGGAAAGTGCGCACTCTTGGTCTCCGGCCCCTATATGACCACATAACTCTGCTGATGCACTGCCTATAACACCAGAGGGTTTTTCTGCTTCTTTAGCTGTGCTGTCGTTAATCCCAATATGCAAGACACTTGGGTGAGTTTTCTTGCAAACTTTGCATGCGAGTCGCCTTTTGCACTCTTTACTAATGTGGCCTGCGGAGAGACATCCAAAGCATATGCCCTTAGTCTTTAAGAAACTGATCTTGTCTCTATGCATTTTCTTTGAGAAGTCTTTGCACAAGTCCAATGTGTGCTTTGAGCTACAGAGGGGGCAAGAGGGTTCAGGCTTTGTCTCTTTTTGGTCAAGAGCAACACTAGTTGCATAGCTACTGCCAGATGACTTTGAGGGCTGTGACAGAGTAGGGGCTCTAACCTTAGCTCTACTAGTTGACTGGTCTTGAAGGTCACCGAAACCTGGGTCAGCTGCTATACGGGCTTGCTTTTCAATGAAAGAGACGAGATCTAAAATTCTTACCCTACGCTGGTGTTGTTCTTGTAGCTCAAAAGCCTTGTTACGCCATTTCTCTTTGAGCTTGAATGGCAACTTGAGGACTATGCTTCTCATGGTGGATATGGTGTCCAGTTCCTGCATGTAGTCCATTTCCTCCATAGCGTTGCAGCAGCTCCTGAGAAACATGGCATAATCCTGCAGCATTTTGGAATCCTCAGATTTCATTTGAGTCCAGGATAGGACCTTTTCCAAGTATGCACAAGATATCTTGTATTCATTTCCAAAGTTTTCCTTCAGTAACTGCTTTGCTTTCTGATAGCCTCTATCTGGGGACATGTACTCACAGCTTTTGACTAGCCTTTGTGCCTGGCCCTTAGTATACTGAATAAGAAATTGTAACCGGTCTCTACTGTTATCTGTTTTCTGTTCAATCATGTTTTCAAATGAGTGAATGAATGATGTGTACTCTACAACCTGTCCGTCAAAGAGTGGGATATTTCTCTGAGGTAGTGTAGTCAAAAGTTGCTGTTTCATGAGCATCCTGGTTAACTCACTTTGGTTCTCCAATACTTTGATGACATGATTGTCCTGCGATGAGCTGGTTGAAGAGGGAATTTGCCTGTGCGTCACAGTGGGCCGAGTGGCTTGATCTGAGCTAGCATATGAGTGGGAAATGACAGAGGGATAGCTATGTGATGAGGTATATCGAGCAGAGGGAAAGCTATGAGATGAGTGTTGTAGTTGTTGTGGCCTAATATCACTACTGACCCTGGGAAGGAACATAGGCTTACTGTCTTGCTTATCTGTACCTAAATTAGGCAGGGGAAATTGAACATTGACACCTGTCTTAGTCCTGACTGCTGGAGCAGTGCTATCATGAAGATGAAGCGAATAGTCTAGCCTTTTGTCCATGTGTGCTTGTGATGTATCAGATGTGGCTTGAGCTGCTTCGGCACCTAATACAGGCAGTTTAACAGAAGGCACAAGGTGAGATACAGCAGTGTTGGATTGCATGGGGTTAGACATATTCATTTCAGCTTCTTTAAGATAGTTGATTTTAACAGTTACTGCTTCAATTTCTGCATCCAAATCCAATGTTTCCTTCTTTTTTCTTAACACTTCTTCCTGTGCTTCTATTGCATGTTTCTCCTTTAATTTCGAAGCTTTGGCAATTAAGGCTAATCGTTCTGCTTCTGCATTGGTACGCAATGATGAAGACAGTCTAGACGACCTAGAAGACCTAGATGACTTCCTGGACACATGCGATAGCGCATCGGTGTTATCAACGTTTGCATTGGCGTTCGTGTCTGCATCATGTTCATCATTTCCACAATCAGATTCAACCAGAGGCTCTGGCTCTTCCGTTTGTACAGCAGAAGACGTTATTTCACCTAAGCTAGGCTCATGAGGGGTTTCTATTTGTGAAATCCATTTATTCACGTTTGCAATAAAAGCATTTATCTGCGCTAATCGTGGTTTAAACCACGTCTCGTCATCATCTTGGCGTGGTTCCTCATCCAAGCACTGATTAACGTAAATTGAATTCGAAGTTGTAAACTCTTCAAAGATTTCATAAAACTTAATCATGTTCCCTTTCACTTCATCAAGGAATTCTTTGTCAATCATCAAATCGTTCACAATATTCATTCTCCTTGTTACATGCGACATCTTTCCTGATCTAGCTGCGCGCAAACGCGCGGCCTGATTACTCATTGTTAGAACACTGTCTTCGGCCTCGTCGTCAGACATTGTACTCAAAAAATAAACTTCCAAAAATATTTATCTTCTTTCTCTTAATTCAAATGTATCCAATCGTTCAAAAAAGTTCATATCATTTCCAAGAAGTATCTTCCAAAAGTATCTTGTTTCTTAAACGATTCCACCAGGTGTATCCACTCATTCAATTGTTTGGCCGCGTCGCCATTAACTTCCAAAAAATAATTATCACAGTTCTTTAACACAAAAATCTTCCATGAAACTTGCTTCTTAATTATTCCAATATTGTTTGTCAACCAAAAATCCATCAAAAGAATGATAATTTCAAGCACATACCTCCATTGAAGCGTTTCCTTGTCAAGTTCACCATGCGTTAGGCCGACATTCCTGTGTCCAGCTTACGTGAATATCTTCGGTGTAAATCCAAGCAAACGTCATTGACGAATTGTAGTGGCAAAAAACAGCTTTTGGGTTTCTTCCTTTAAGAAACCCAATCCAATCCTGTTCCTATGTCCTATATCCTTGATTTGCCACCATGGAGAAAGCAGGGGGAGCGTGGTCAAGACTCGTAGCTCTGTCCAAATAACCCAACGCAAAAGGGAGTTTGACTGTATAATGTTGCCGGTTTTATTGCAGAAAAACGTTACAAAAATAAGGATGCAATTGCAGTATCAAAGTTTTAAAGTCCAAACAATTGCACGGGTCCAAATGGGGACAGCGTGGTTAGGCCTCAGCTTCACGCCTCAGCTTCACGCCTGAGCTTCACGGTCAATGACGGTATTTTGCGTCCCGCCTTCTCCTCGTCATGCCCGTCTGGCAGCCTTTTAAAGGGTGGCACCGTCACCACCTATAGAGAGCGCACACTCGAAATTCCATAAAAGGAAAAATCAATAAATCATTACAAAATACAAAAACCTAAATGCGGCTCCTACAGTGGGGATGCTGTCACAATATATGTCCCCTAAAGCCTTACCAGTGGGGATGATGTCTGATTATATATCCCCTAAAGCCTTACCAGTGGGGATGCTGTCTGAATATATATCCCCTAAAGCCTTACCAGTGGGGATGATGTCTGAATATATATCCCCTAAAGCCTTACCAGTGGAGATGCTGTCTGAATATATACCCCCTAAAGACTTACCAGTGGAGATGCTGTCTGAATATATATCCCCTAAAGCCTTACCAGTGGAGATGCTGTCTGAATATATACCCCCTAAAGACTTACCAGTGGAGATGCTGTCTGAATATATATCCCCTAAAGCCTTACCAGTGGAGATGCTGTCTGAATATATATCCCCTAAAGCCTTACCAGTGGGGATGATGTCTGAATATATATCCCCTAAAGCCTTACCAGTGGGGATAATGTCTGAAAGAGGAGAGGTGGCTCGGTGTGATTGGTGTGAAGGATAATCATAACTTTATTAATTTATCCAAGCTATTCTTCAGATGAGAGTTCAAAGTAATTATTGTATGTTGATGTTAAATCATGTTTCAATCCTTTAATCAGGGTTATGGTCGTTCTAACAGTTTTGCTATTTGACTCTCAGCTTTTTCTCTCTATCCAAATGCATCATTTCCATACTATAGTTGCCATTGTAGAATTGTTAGATGTGTTTTCTGTGCGCACATGAAGAGTCTGGGGAGTTTAGTGTTGGGTTGGGCTCTGAGTCTGGGGAGTTTAGTGTTGGGTTGGGCTCTGAGTCTGGGGAGTTTAGTGTTGGGTTGGGCTCTGAGTCTGGGGAGTTTAGTGTTGGGTTGGGCTCTGAGTCTGGGGAGTTTAGTGTTGGGTTGGGCTCTGAGTCTGGGGAGTTTAGTGATGGGTTGGGCTCTGTATGGTGATTGTCACTACTGGGCTAAATGTAATCGTATGATTTGTGCTCAATAAAAATGATTTACTATTTTACTGTACAGCTCAGGTCTGGTCTATGGTCTTTTTAGGGGTTGATAATAACATATAGTTTGAATCACTCTTTGGGGAGACTTAACCATAGGCAGTGATGCAGCCAAACCTTTTGTGTAAATGTATCACCGAAAACTGTGTGGACACATTACACAGTGTGTGTGTGTGTGTGTGTGTGTGTGTGTGTGTGTGTGTGTGTGTGTGTGTGTGTGTGTGTGTGTGTGTGTGTGTGTGTTCAACTGTTCAAGTAAAGGTCTGCAATGTACACAACAACTTTAGAGTAATGAAAAATACTCGCTAAAAAAAACAATGTAAATGTGCCCTTCTATATTACCATGATAAACTATGCATCTGATTGTAGAATCACAAACACACAAAAAAAAATAATTAGCGTGACAATTCTCAGGTCTGGGCTCCAGTATCCAAACTCCAGCTGTTGCAGAAACAAAGGTGTTGATGTAGTGATGTCACTGAGACTGGTGATGAAACTAATGGTGGTTCTGCAGGAGCTGGTAATGGAGAAAGCTTGACACTGTTGAGTACACACTAACTATGAATCATGTTGTAAATGTCAGTGTCAGGTTGGAATGAAGAGCACCAGGGACGTGCAACGGAATTTTGAAGGGCAGTTGCTCTGCCCTGGAAAAAAGGGGCAACACATTATTTTTTTTGTCACAGCCCCCGTCATCTGATTGCAAATTTGACCAATATAATTTTAAACTCTCACTAACCGCCGCTGCAACGCCCCCGTCATCTGATCGCAAATTTGCCGAGCAACCTTAGCCCAGTCCTGTGCACGTCCCTGCTCCGGAGTCCTTTTCTTTTCCGTAGGCATTCTGCACTCTACACTTAACAACACCCAAAATAGTGATAGGGTTTCGAAATGTAACCATTTTGAATGAAATCAATTTTGTGATGCATTATTTCCAAATGTTATAAACTGAACATCAGCAGACATGTGGCTTAGTTTTCCTACCAAAACATTAGCATGTGATAACGGGCTGGTTCTCTGGTAGGCAAACTAGCCATCTGATTATTTAGGCTAAACGTGGCAAACTGAGCCTTGATTTATGAAGGTTTTAATTAATTTCATAAAACATGATTGTTGTGATGATTGTTCGTATGTTATACATTTCTACAACTTAAAACTCACCTTTTCTGACAACGTTAAAGCAGTTTTTTCCATCAACTCAGAAGTAAACAACCTTGACCGTCTCTTAAGGGCGAAAATGCAGGCTCAGGTGCTGGTCGCGTGCAGTAACAGAGTAAATAGAGGAGGGCGCATGATCCCCTCCCCCTACTGACTTTCTCTCTCGTTGCCCATAGGCTTATCGATTGGAAGTGAAGAAGGCTACTTTATGACATGTTTCGATTGGCGATTTTTTAAAACTAGGTCTTCATGAAATTCTGCAGGTGTTTAAATTTACTATTAAACTATTAAAATGAAAAAAAAAATATATCATTTTTTTTGTTTCTCGGAGGGGCACTTTTACTCGAGGAGGGCAAACGGGCAGTTGCCCAAGCAACCTTAACACACTCCTGTGCACGTCCCTGAGGAGCACATTTAGAGCAGTTTAGAGCTTTTATTGTGCTGAGTAACTTTAATAACTTAGAAAGTGGTCAACAGAGTAATTAGGCAAAGCAGTATAATAAATAAATAATTGTGGCACACATTTTTGGGGGGAAATATTTATTTAATGTCAACAGTTTTTTTTTCTGTCAATAATTTTACTTCAATGAAGTACAAGATTTTTGTGAATATTTTCAGTGAAAGACCAAGAGGATAAACAGCAAAGACATATTTTTTCATAGCCTGTTTTGCTCATATTCACTAGGGGTGCCAATATTTGTGGAGGGAACTGTATTTCCTCTACCAGGATTTCTTATGACTTTTAGTATGTTGTTCTGGACACCTCATAGAAATGATCTATGCTGAAACAAATTATCTTACAATTAATTCTATTTTTGGCTTCAAAATCGGTTAATTTGCCTGGACTATTTTGATGTCACTGATAAAAGAGGGCTTGCAGCACAGCATGAATGTGTTGGCACTAATGTTCCAGGCTACAGGGAAACACCAACAATTGGAAACATCACCATTCAACGAGAAAATCAAACAAAGGCAGGAAAAGGTGAGAGGTAAGGTCTGAAGCGCATGGACAACACAAATATACACAGAGCACATGGTAAGACCAAGCGGTGAGCTAAAGGAGTACAGCCGTCGATTTCCAATTCTAATGAGACAAAAAGGCACTGTCATGTCCGGCGCACAGACAACAAAGAGTCACACAGAGCTTAACTCCACAACAATATTATTTTATTAGTCACTATAGTTATATTACCAGGCAAGACTATGGTGAGACGGGGCAGTCAATGAATCAGTAAGGTTGTCGTGTATGCATGCATGCTAGGGCAGTAGGTGGAATGTTGTATCTTAGCAAGTAGGCTAAGTAGCGATGAGCATTGCGCGAGCAGAGACAGTGTTATTAGTACACCATAGCATATCATTATTGTAGAAAAAGATTAAGGTGGACTCATGATAAGAATAGAGAGAAATACACACTCTGTATTTTCACTGCTTCAATTTATTGTGCTTGTTATTAATACATTTACATATAGGAAATGTAAAACTACACCAATAAAGTCAGTGAGGGGAATCAAACTAGCACTCTTGCGGGTTCTAACCGGCGGCGTAAACCTCTGTACCAGATCATACTTGCTGTTTTGCATTCATGCATAGATATCAGCCAAAAGACATCTTCACACAATGGTTCTTGCCTTGCTCTCACATCGGTGGCGGTGTTGGATTTTGCCATGATTATGGTCTTGTATTGTTCATGTTCATCTCCTGCTGGCCAGCGGAGGAAGTTAGTTAGTAGCAGGGGCGGAGATCCCGGGGGGGACGGGGGGGACACGTCCCCCCCTCGCATAAAGTTGTATGTAGAAATGGGTAGATCAGCCTGAAAAATAATGCTCACTGCACACAGGACCTCCAAAATATACGGTCATAATGTCTTCTTTTAGTACCAAAGTATTAGTAATGCTATGTTGCACTAAACTTCTGCTGATAATGAGTGAAAGAGTGCTTTGTGGGCTTTCTGCAATCAAGGAGGGTGTGTCGTTCGTGAACGATTCGTTCATTTTGAACGAATCCTTACAACGACTCGAGAGTAACGAGTCCTCTCAAAAAAAGATTTGTTCTTTTTCTCGTTCATGACCACGCAGCGGGTCTGTTGCATTGGCTAAGCCAAGGAAACAGAAATGATTCGTTGAATGCAGGTCACGTGAAAAATTATCCAAAGACCCGTATCCGAAGACCCAGTCGGAAAAAGAACGAATCATTTCTGTTTCCTGTAGCTGTACTGAGCCTATGCAGGTCACGTGGAAAAGGATCAGAAGACCCATATCCGGCAGATCAACGAATCATAGATCTAAAGACACGGTTGGCAAAAGAACGAATCATTGACCCAAAGACACGGTTGGCAAAAGAACGAATCATTGAACGAAAGACCCATATCCGGCAAAAGAACGTATCATTGAACGAAAGACCCATATCCGGCAAAAGAACGAATCATTGAACGAAAGACCCATATCCGGCAAAAGAACGAATCATTGACCCAAAGACCCGTATCTGTCAGATGAACGAAACGTTGATCCAAAGACACGACGGGAGGTGAACGATTAGGTCATCTGCCGGATGCAAGTTTTTGGATCATTTTTCACGTGATCTGCATAGGCTCAGCATGGGAAGCTAGAGAAAACCGAAAAGTTTCGTTCATTTTGACTGGGTCTTCGGATATGGGTCTTTGGATAATTTTTCACGTAACCTGCATATGCTCACAAGAGGAAACAGAAAGGATTATTAACCTCGTTCACTTTCGAGTGTCTATGTTTAGTAAGACGTTAATGATATTCGTTCACAAGAAATAATTACAGGTTTAGTTATTTTAACTTTTTTATACTATACTTGCAGTTCAGTGCAGCGTAATTGTTTGCCGTGATAATTAAATGCTAATGTGATAAAACTGACCATTTAACCTCCATGAAAATCGGTAAAACGGTTGCCGCTGGCTTCTAGTTGTCTTTGCTGCTAGCTGGTATGGGTAAGCCACTCACGCCTGGGATATCTGACCTTCATTTTTATTGATATATATATATATTTATATATATATAATGATTTGCAATATTAGTGAAAATGTCCGCATTTCAGTGGCTCAAACCTTTGCGAGATTCTAACTGAAGCATTAGGTTATTAACCTATTAAGGTTAACAAGTTGATTGGCTAGCACCTCTAACAAATAGCATTCTAAATGTTATCTAGTGCCTTTTTTAACACGTAGCTTCTGGCTTATGGGGTTTATGTGAGTAAATACCATCTGGATACTGGCCGGCCACTTCATTATTCATCTGTGAATTTTCATTACCCTGTCACCCCTCTTTTTTTTTAAGGTGCTTTGTGGGAATCAACCCAGACACTCAGCTTCACATGAAGACACTGGCACCACCAGCAAAATCCTGATAAAACCTCAACTTGATCAAACAAGCCCTGCACTTCCACTGGCAGTCCCCTGAGAACCTTTGCTGCCTCAACACTGCTGGTACAAGGATATTTGTTGCGAAAGAGGGGCAACTGCACACTTAGAGAAGCCCTGTTCAGCTCAGGGTAGTGATCTAAAGATTCGTCTAACTCCCCAGTGAGGACTCTCTACCTTTTAAAGAGTCTTTAGACTGTCCTGGTCAAAGTGTTCACCAAACTGAACCTCCACTCTATCCAACACTTTAAAAAAAACTCTGCCCTGTAGTGAACCACTGCTTTCCCAACAAAGCGCCTTGAATGCGTCTCCTCAATGGAGTCAATAGACTCAGTTGAGTCAATCAATGCTGTGGCTTTCTCGTACAGAGAAAGGTAGCTAGTGTCTTTTTGTTCCCCTTAAGTGAAGACCTTACATGATCTACTGCAGCCTGTATACCTGTATACCACAGTATGCTGCAGCCTGTGTACCACAGTCTGGGTTTTCCTCTGCAGTGAAATGTTTAAGCATTCCAGCTCCCCATTTACAGCAGAGGCAAGTGTGAGGCCCAACACAGTCTTGCCTTTGTTGAATAGCTCAAATAAGCCACTGGCAGTTGAGGCTGTCTTAGATGTGCTTATGGCCATCTCCTCTAGGCTGCTCAGTACCCTCTGATACTGCCCTAGCCCACCCCTTACTGCAGAATTACGCAAAGTCCATCTAGTTGGGCACAGAGGAGGTCAGAGGAGCATGTTCTGATGTAGCAATATTTTCAAACATGCTCTTAATCTTTCCTGACTGGCCAAAAAGGATGCCCAACTTGTGGACCCAAGAAAGACAGTCCCGGATCAGTGGGGAGGCCAGGCAGCCAGCTTGTGTAAACAGATTGACACAGTGTGCACCACAATGTACATAAGGGCTAATTGCTGCTGCCTTCTCAGTATTGCCTGTGCACCTGTGTACTTTCCTGCCATGTTTGAGGCGCCATCATAGGTCTGCCCACGTAAGCCAGACATCGGCAAATTAAGCTTTAACAAAACATCAGCTGCCACCTTTGCAATGCCTTGACCTGTTGTATTTATTTAATATTTAATATTCTATTTCATATTTTATGTTTTATTTTAAAAGGGCTGTTCATTTTTAGTTGCCTTATTTTGTGCTATAGTTGCCATATCTTGTCGTGTTTGAATTTCGTTCTGCAATTTGGGGCTTGTGTACACAGTGCTACGCTCAGTTAACTATTTAAGTAAAATAGGATCATCCTCTTCTGCCCTCTCAAGAGCTGATGCAAATTTCCACTTTCATCAGCATGTCCTCTTAAAGGCCCCCACATGCTTATCCGATCGTGCTCTCCGATCTCACGAGGCACGCCCTAAAACGCCCTCCTTGAAGTGGGACCACACCTTTGAGCACCTCGGAGAGCCATCCGAGGGTGTCGGATGGCCTCTGGAGCACCGCTTGAATTTTCTCACTATCCGATCCGAGCTGTCCGACACCCCTGGCTAAAATCACGTTTCCTGTTTTGTTCCCTATATGACAGCACCGCCGTTTTTTTTTTTAAATCGCTGAGAGATCGCTGGGAACCTGGGGCTGGAGGTCCAGGAGTGCATTAGGAGTTGGAGGAACTGTTTGTGTGGTATAATAATAGAAAATATTCGGCAATAACCGCGAGCTTGGTCATTGTCGTTAGTAATTCATTTCACAACAACAGCCTCTGATCATTAAAGGCACCCAGTGCAACTTTATGTAAACATTCAATGAAAAATAAACATTCAATTTCTAGTCTTTTTTGCACGTAGTAAGTTTCAATAACTCCATACCATTACATATCGACATTCAAGGAGCAAAGATGAGACGTCGTTGTGTGGTGAGAACTGATAGAAAATCGTAAACAACAACAATCGCCGGTGGGGAGAAGCCATTTTTCCATTGACTGGAACCTGCTTTATTTATTATAGGTTACCAAAAAATAAAGAAAATGGCGGCGATTGTTGTTGTTATCGATTTTCTATCAGTTCTCACCACACAACGACGTCTCATCTTTGCTGCTTGAATGTCGGTATGTAATGGTATGTAGTTATTGAAACTTACTACGTGTAAAAAAGACTAGAAATTGAATGTTTATTTTTAAGCCTCAAAAGTTGCACTGGGTGCCTTTAACTGAAAATACACGGGATAAAAACAAACGATTTCTTATTTTATAGTTTGTTGTTGATGATGATGTAATGGCCTTGTAACATCATAATAAACTGTTGGGAATCTCCACAGCCCCTCGTAGAACCATGCAGGTAGAGGTGAGTCGTACGATCATCAGATTAGAAAGGGCGTGTCTCTCGTGAAGTCGTACGAGGTGAATTGGATAACCATGCAGATGCCTTAAGGCTTGTCCCTGTCTTGCCACATGCCGCACAGAACTGACAATTTTCCCCAAGCAATGCCTTGCCACCTCCTGCTGTTTACCCCATGTGCTGGATAACTGGGCACTGACTGGATTTGGCTGCTTGCACTCACAGTTACATAGTGGTGGTGGGCTTCTGACTTGTGGTGTGCTGTGTATTTTTCAATGGCTTTTTTTTCAATTTGTGGAGCCTGTAGTAGTGAATGCAGCATCAGATCTGTGTCCAAAAGAGGACTGGTGTGAAACTCCTTTGCTACAATAAAAACACAACACTCCTGACACCGATGGACAATTTATTATTGCATTTATATTATATTCTATTTCATATTTTGTGTTTTATTTTATTTTAAAGGGGCTGTTCATTTAAAAGTTGCCTTATTTTGTGCTATAGTTGCCATATCTTGTTGTGTTTGGTGTGTTGTTGTGACACTACAATAAATATGTTTCTTGATAATATGTTTTGGTTTATTCTTGAAGGTATTTCATCTAGTTTTAGAGCTTATTCTGAGTCTCAAGCTCTTGTAAAGCTACTTTGATGGACTGTAGTGGAACAGGAAGCAAATCAATTCAGTTAGATGTGGTCATATCAAGTGTATCATTGCCACCTTCCACTAAGTCCATTGTTGGTGTTGCTGGTTGAACAAACAAAAACCTGTATACAGGTAGGATATATTGACTAATATGGAACAGTGCCATAACTACTGTTATTACTTTAAATACCATTATTTAAATTATTTGAACATGCCGAGTGGTCAACACTGCAAGGAAAGTTACAAAGGAGCGTAAGGGAGAGTGTTCTTTTAGAAATGCTCTGCTTAAATGTAGTAGATTTAGTAGTTGTAGTTAGATAAACACTGTCACCTTGTGGACAGTAGATGCGATAGAAGACGCGGTCTAATTTACTTTCTATTGTTGAACTGATCTACCACGACGAGAGAAGACGTTAATTTGCAATAGCTGAATTCCTCCTTGAAGAGCCTTCATTTGCGTTTGAACTTTCAACATTATTTGTCTGTGAGTAGATATTTCGTGTTTAGACATGTGTTGCCGTTTAGAGAATTTAAAACTGACGTTGAATTTATGTTTGTCACTGTTATTAGAGAATTCGGTATTTACCCAGGTAGCAATCTGACGTTGGGCCAACGTTGGGTTTGGTTGGCTAGGTTGGGGTGACCTATGTAACGTTGGGCCAACGTTGGGCCAACGTTGGTACAGTTGGCCATTTTTGGCTGACCTGTACAACGTTGGGCCAACGTTGGGCCAACGTTGGTAGAGTTGGCTGTGTTTGGTTGACCCACACAACGTATGCCCAACGTTGGGCCAACGTTGGTAGAGTTGGCTGTGTTTGGCTGACCCACAAAACGTATGCCCAACGTTGGGCCAACGTTGGTACAGTTGGCCATTTTTGGCTGACCTGTACAACGTATGCCCAACGTTGGGCCAACGTTGGTAGAGTTGGTTGTGTTTTGCTGACCCATATACCATATGCCCAACGTTGATCATGTTGGCCACTTTTTGTTCACCTATGTGACGTACGCCCAACGTTTACAACCAATCCTGGATTTTAGAAAATGTGTTAATTTGTTCATTGATTGATTGCTTTAAAATACAATATTATGATCTGAAAATGTGTTCATTTGTCCATGTTTGGATGCTTTGAAATACAATATTATGATCTGAATAATTACAAGGCAGTTTAAGCCTATAGTTAGGGTACGCCTACCCTTGATGGAGGCCTTCTCACATACTATAGGCTAACATTATATTCTCATGATGTGCGGTTAACTGAAATGGGTGCCTGTCGCTTTAAATCATTAATTTTAGACTGCGAAGATATTCGAAGTATTTGTAACCAAGGTTAAACAAAACATATTTTAGATTCTGATATGAATAAATAGTGAATTAAAGTGTAATACATTTTGTATTGGACTGATTAGTATATATTTATAAGTACTTTAGGAATTTAGCATATAATATTGTTTTAATGAATTAATTGTAATAAATTAAATGAAATGTAAATGTTGGAGCGCCCTCTACAGGACGTAGTGCGTGCCTAATAGCACGCGCAACTTTTATTTTGAAAGAAGGAAAAAAGAGACGTTGACACTCAGAGAAAAACGGTCACAACTTTTTCAACTCACAACAAGTTAGCGTCTTGATGACCCAATTAGTTAGAAAAATCAGTTTGATGATATTTAGAAGTTGAATTGTTTTATATGAGTTTATTGAAAACGTACAGTTGTAGTAACAAGTTGTAATTTATGATTTATGTTATGCTAATGGAGTGCTAACGTGTAGCCTAGCCAGCTAGCTACAGTGAAACTACAGAGGATCTACTTGATGTCTGTACAAGGATGTTTGTTTGAATATCGTACCCTTGAAGATCGAGACGAGGATTGTCCTTGTGTAGTTATCAACACTGAATTATAACTGACTTACCGACTGACTTAATACCCCTTGAACTAAGACGACAACTGGATGGCGAGCTTCCCACCGAACTAGAGAGAACCAAATTCTACATCACAAGTGACAGTTTGTTAGCTAGCTTCATAGCTGAAGACCCACGAAACCCGTAAGACTTTACATGTTTTTATTTTAAGAAGAAATTAAATGAACTTTGATATTTTGAACATTGAACATATTGATTGGATATTTGAATGTATTTATTGTAAATGAGATATCTATTAATGGTTTATGCTAGTTACTGTAAACTTGTAACCTGTGCAAATGTGTTAGGTTATGTGCATTTAGGTTAAGAAATAAGGTTAAGATCAAATGCAAGTTGCTGATCAATAAATACCATACATAAGCCATTGAATAAATACATTAATAAAGAAATACACGCATACATAGAATGAATAGTTTTAAATATAGTGTCCAAACAAATAGCTCTTGAAATCACCTCTTGAACTCACTCCACTACAGAATGATGGGAGTGTATAGTGTTGTTATTTTCCACCTTTTGACAAGCTTAATCATGTATGCACAACTATTTCTTTTCATAGGCAAAACATCTCATGGGTTTGGGTTGGACAACCACAAAGGACATCGTGAACAGGATAATGCCAGAAACTCTTAGCAATGATTTAGCTGAAAGGTTGGTAGCCTACACATTCATTATATTATCTACCCTACAGAACAACACTTATGTCATGTTCTAAATCAGTGGTTTCTAAAACTGATTTCAAGAGGTGGTGGAATAAATAATATCTTCCTGTTTGTCTTTCACAAAATATTAACTGTCACTCTCCATTCCTCCAAATTCACCACGGCAGAGGCTGAAGAAAGAATAAAAACGTGGCTGAAATACAGCGGTGATCGAAATGGAGGAAGGAAGAGAAGATCGGAAAAGGGTACAGATTTCAACAACCAATCAAACAAATATTTTTCTAATTGCCTGTATGCTTATATTGCTGACTTATCACAGTGGTGAAATATTAAGTATTTAACTTGAATTTCTTTCCTCAATTTAGAGAGGCAGGTGCATCCTACAACACATCCTCCATCGAGTGAATCTGAGTCTGAATTATCTGACATTGTAAGTTTTTTTTTAGTCATTAGTCCACAGTCCTAATATTACAAATGTCGTAATCTCTTGTTTACCAACACATGTTCTTATGATGAAGTTATTTTGAGCAAGCAAAACAAAATAATAAAACAATTTCTCTTATTTTTATAGGAGCAGAACTGATTGATCAAAGGATTCCAAAGAAGGAAGGATCTCATCAATAATAAAAAGTGTATTATTAAATCAATGTTTGTTATTAAATGTATTTATTTGAACCCTTAATCGTGTGTTGGTATATCACTATTAAGATTACAAGTTCAGGGCAGATTGGTAAATTCATTGCAGTAAGTCATATCTAAATTAGGCCTACTGTACTAATCATAAAGGTGGCAAAAATGTCAAGATGAGTGTTCTGCTGAAATAAGCAGTCAGTTTAAGATTAGAAGGTTAACATAGTGTTGGTATTGCTTTTTAAGTTGGCATATGGTTGGGTAAGGGTTGGCAAAAGGTCTGCTGATGGTCTAATTAAATGGTTGGGCCAACGTTAGAAAAGGTAGGTTTTGGGCAGTGCTGTTGTCTAGTTTTCTGTGGTGGGTATACTGTCTGTGATGGGTCGGTGCCACAGCTCCCCCCTGGCCTAGGTTTTAGTGGAGACATAGGTTTTAGTGGATATACGCAAACCCACAAACGTTTTAAGTGGTAATACGGCGTATACCTGCGTATCACGTAGACTACAGCCCTGGTTTTGGGTTGGCAAAGCGTTGGTTAGGTGTATTTGGGGTTGGCTGGGCAGGCGTTATAAGTTGGCATATGGTTGGGTTAGGGTTGGCAAAAGGTCTGCTGATGGTCTAATTAAATGGTTGGGCCAACGTTGGGCCAATGGACAAAATTACGTTGGGCCAACGTCAGCAGCCAACGTTGGGCCAACACAACCACTGACGTTGGACCAACGTTGGCCCAACGTCAGAATGCTACCTGGGTAGCAGCTAAGTTATGCTAGCTCTCGGGACAGAATTTTTTTTCATGGGTCTACAATCAAATATATGAAGTATATTTCCAGTCATATTTTACATTTTTAAGTTCACCTGTTTGATAAGGAACTCTTATGAGGTCATCCATGACTTCCCAGCAGCGTCTATACTCCAAACACATGGTGCGTTCAGGAACAACTGGGAAGTTCCCACCTCCAAGCGGAGACCGACACATTTGCAACACCACAGGTGCTAACTGCCTCAACAACAACCATTTAAGACAGAAACTGCAAGTATGTCTCTCAACTGAACATTAAAGGCACCCAGTGCAACTTTATGTAAACATTCAATGAAAAATAAACATTCAATTTCTAGTCTTTTTTGCACGTAGTAAGTTTCAATAACTCCATACCATTACATATCGACATTCAAGGAGCAAAGATGAGACGTCGTTGTGTGGTGAGAACTGATAGAAAATCGTAAACAACAACAATCGCCGGTGGGGAGAAGCCATTTTTCCATTGACTGGAACCTGCTTTATTTATTGTAGGTTACCAAAAAATAAAGAAAATGGCGGCGATTGTTGTTGTTATCGATTTTCTACCAGTTCTCACCACAAACCGACGTCTCATCTTTGCTGCTTGAATGTCGGTATGTAATGGTATGGAGTTATTGAAACTTACTACGTGTAAAAAAGACTAGAAATTGAATGTATATTTTTAAGCCTCGAAAGTTGCACTGGGTGCCTTTAAGAATGCTATAACTTTGTACGTTATCCCAACAGCATAGAAAAATAATTACAAGTCAATTAGACTGATGTGCAGTGCGAGTGAGAGACTGCCATGCTTGCACTGTGGGCTCACTGTGTCTGTGTAGCTTTACCCCCCCCCCCCCCCCCCCCCCCCCCTCCTAGCTGCTCTTCTCTCTATCTCATCCTCTCCACCCTCTCGTATCAGTGGCATCCGACCAGCCCTCACTGTATTCACTTGACACTGATGAGGGCATTTCATTATTGAGTTCTGCATCGGGCTGCAACAAGCAACAACAGTAGTTTGTTCAGTAAGTCATAGTTTGTATGCATTGCAACTGCATAGTTCCAACTATGTAACTTCGTAATGTAATTAGCAACTATGCTTTTGGGAAAGGTACCCCTGACTGTCCTATAGTCTGCCAAATAGTTTTAGATGTATGAAAAGTAATTGTGACAAATTCATGACTGACACCAACGAATTGTACACACTGACTTTTTATGCAGTTTATTAGCTGGCTTATGTGTTTCTGGGGGGAGGAAAAACAGCATTTCTCAAAGACAACACAGAAAGTACAGTACAACTGGTACAACCTGTTTCTAACAATGCTTATGTTGTTCTGGTTAACTGTGGTTACTTGGCAGAGAATTAAAACATCCAGAATGTGAATTATCAATATTTTACTTTGAATATTTTGCTTACTCAAAGTAGTATCGTAACAAAAACATGAACATGTTGTAAACACTGAATATGAAATATGAAAGAAAACAATCACTGCACTTAAGAAAACGGTCATCTTGGCCAACTTTCACTTTGAGCAGGAAGTAAACTCAGATGATAAAGAGTAGTCAAACAGGCAGACAGACGCCATTTCAGGCTGTGAAAATGGCTGAGACGCAGCAAGTTGTTAACTATCTGTGCTGCCTTGTTTGCTCGGAGACTTTTAAGGACCCAGTGTCTCTTAGCTGTAATCACAACTTTTGTCAGGCGTGTCTTTTGAATTCCTGGGAACTAGCAGGGAACAATTTCTGTCCCCTCTGTAAGAGAAAGTCATCTGAGGACGACCCAGGGATTAATTACGAATTGAAGGAACTGGCTGACTACTTTGCCGGACAACTTAAACTGGACATGAAGGTAAGACAGCAGGATAAGGAGATGAGGGAAAGGAGGTGTTGTGCAGCAAACAAACTAAAGCACCAACCTGGTTGGTAAGACAGCAAAAGATAAGACAGCAAAAGTCTCAAAGTAAAAATATAGGTTATAATTTTAGCCGGTGGAATAGAATAAGAACCTGGAATGTGGTAGATGTCAGGAGTGAGTAAAGGAGTAAATTGAACAACTGTTTTATCTGTTTTATGATTTATCATTATGTTTTAATATCTTTTTTAATGTGCTCATTGCAGAAACATATTTTACAAGGATTCTGTTAGCTATTGTCATTAAACGACCTTGGTGGTTTTACGGAGTTATTACAGTGCATGAAATGCCCTGTATTGTTATTCCTACATTTCTTATATTTCTTATTATTATTCTTTTTACCGACTTCTACATTTCTTATATTTCTTGTATTACATTTCTTATATTTCTTATTATTATTCTTTTTACCAACTTCTGAGCTTCATTCAGCTCGAACCGCTTTACCTGTGAACCGTATCCTGCCAGTAAGCATATATTCTGCATTCCACTACTGAGTTCTGAGTCGTGCGTTTGAGTTCTCCTCGTCACCCTCAATTCAAACACTGTGAGTCAGATTCATTCTCTCATAGGCCATGTCTGTTTATAAAGAGTTACTGAGATAAAGAGAACATGAAGTATCACAACGTCTACGGGTGGGGTGTTATAACGTGAGTGAGAGTGATTACACCCTTTCTTTGTTCCAGCACACTATGTTCTCACAACTCCCCCTTCTTAGTATTTCACATGACATATTTTGCACTAGAACATTTGCTATTCGCATAATTTCTAATACACTAGATTACAAAAGAATATAATACTTCGAGAAGTAAATCAAGTATTTTGACATTCAAAACAAATTCCTTGGCCAAGCTTGTTATTCAGATTTACGTAAAAACATATGGGTTCCATTACATAAACTGACATATGAGGTAAATAAATGCAACGAGTGATTGATAACAAAGACGAATCAAGTTAGGATGAGTCACAGTGGAAGTGACACAAATAGCCTGAAAGGTACAGGGGACCAGTGGCGGCTCCTGAAAAAATTCTCAGGGGGGGCAATTTTTTTTTTTATGATTAAGGCGACCTATTCAGTAGGTACATTAAGTTATCCGATTTACTCATGCAGCAATACCTTTTTTTCCACTATTGGCAGCAACCAACAGTAATACCTCCCCTCTTTCTACATAGCTAGAGTAGCAAGATACAAGTGGAACGCTATGGAAGAAAGTTACATTCAGGAGCCTTCATAAGCAAACATGATGTGGCTCCACATTAAATTATCCCACTTTTTCGTTATCCACACGTCTCAAATGTTGTATGTTGTAACATAGCTGAACAGGACACATGATATGTCCACTAACAACATAAAGAAGGGGGCAACATACGTCAAAACCAACGATATTTATTGACTGAAAGTATTGGCTTACAAAAGCAAAATAAGTCATCACATAAAAAATTATTCAAAGATAGTTCACACTGTGAAACCTATGAAAAGTGACAGTGGTAAATAGAAATACAGACCGCGTTAGCCACTTCACGACCGCGATTTTCTTTTGTTCCAATTTCCCTCCCTTTGTAGAAAACTGTTGAATGGATACTTTTGGTCTAGGAAGTCCTAATTGTTTTTTTGGTCAATTTATCTTCATTATTACGCTGACTAAAAAGAAGTTTCTGTCAAAGAGCGGATGGAATTGTTGTGCTGAACAGGTGCCATCTTGACATGCCTTTGTCGAAGCTGTGTGACGTCCTCATTGGCTTTTACCATAGCCTTTTGCGTCGCTTACTTATGACTAGACTTGGAGGGGCGAGCCCTCCCGGAAGCCATAGAGAATGCATTGAGAGTGTAGCTGCCAAATGTGAGGACCTGCCTGATGTGAGTCCGCATGCGCAAACTTTGCGACACTATTGTAGTACAACGAGCCAGGTAATGCTGGTGGTGTAGGCTACAGCATGAAGTGGAATGACAAGCGCATTTGTTTACGTTTGAAATCCACCAAGGTGTATGATGTTAAGCTTCATGTTTATTGAATTATTAGTTAAGCAGTGCATTCATTAGCCTACTAGTAACAGTAATACAACATAGCCCCATATGTTGACACTGAGCCTTATGCTGTAAACCGTTGACAAAATTATAAAACACTACGTTAAATAAACCTACATTATGCGTTAAGAGAAGCCAGATACGTTGATATTAAACCATGTATGAGAATGCACGTCTTGGATAGTTTGCTCCTGAGCCTTCTGCCGTAAACCGTTTGTGTTTGCGCATGCGGACTCACATCAGGCAGCGGCGGACTCACATCAGGCAGGGTCCTCACATTTGGCAGCTACAAGAGAGCTCTGTTTTGTGAAAAAAACGCATTTAACATGGGAGTCAATGGGAGAGGTCTGGGGCGATTTTCATTTCGTCCCAGATCGCCCTGAAGGGGCGGGGCCATTTGAATCTTGACTCTAGGCTGACTGAATGACTGTTACCTGATTCGACAATGACATACAGAGGCAGATAAGACGGTCTAGTGGTAGAATCCGACAGAAAAAATATATGAAATTTACATTTACATGTAGTCGTGCAATTGAATTTATACATCAGGAATTTTTTTTTTATTATAATTTTTTTTTTTTTTTTCCCTTCTTCTTTTTCCCATAGGCAGTGCGTCGCCCAATCGCCCTTATGGACGAGCCGCCACTGCAGGGGACAGAGTATCTATGCATTCACACACAGAAACATACAACGCTGTTGAATCAACAACAAACCAACCAGCAACAAGCACGACTGTGGAACCAGTTCTTATGGAAAAAGCCATTGGCAAACCCTTTTAGTCGGACTGGTCAGACAAGGTTTAACGTTCCTTCTAAACCTGATTGTTCAAATCCTTGATTGTGATTGGCTAAAAGCCGTTGTAAAATCCAGCATTACCTTACAATTTGACCTGATTACATTCCATATTACTGCACAGCGAATGGCAAGGCATTCATATAGCGCATTTCATACCCAGTGTTCCATCTGGCTGTTGCGTTGCTTCAAGGGTTGCGTGGCAACGATTTATTTAGGAACTATAATTTTTAGTGGCGGAAGAATGACGGTTTATCATTAAACTATTGTTTCTTAAATTTAATTGTCTTTATTTATGAAACCATATAAAATATGTGTAGTAACAGGTTTAGAAAAGCAATAAGCCCCGCGAGTCCGTGCTTTGCGCTGATTTTAGAACAGGTAAGGGGGTTTAACGGCACTCCGCTTCGCGTCGTGCCTAACAACTCCCTTACCTGTTCTAAAATCAGCGCAAAGCACGGCCTCTTGGGGCTTATTGCTTAAAAAAACCTTACTGACTTCCAGCAAACGTCCCATGCTTTTAACTAGCTCTGTGGAACACAATGTTCCTGGCTCCAGATCAAAAATGTGTTTGCCTCACAACATGTGCAGAGGAACTGGAAGCTATCTTTTTGTCATCACACAATACTTAATCTCGCATATAGATCACATTTTTGAAACCAACACACAGTACAAATATAAGAATTAGCAACCAATTGTGATGTTTCACCAGTAATGTTAGCTAAATTACATATAAGCACAGGTGTGAATATGCATAAGAGAAAGCTAGATTACAAAAATGATTTTCTGCAGAAGGATCAGTATCACGCAGTGCAGGCAGTCTGTGAAGGTCCTATTAATTCTCTCACAGGCAGAGTAATTCTCTCACTCCTGTTTACTCTTATTCCATTTCTTCTTTCACTTAATCTGTCCATCAATTCCTACTCTTTTTTCTACTTTTTTGTCACCTTTCTTTGACTTTAAAGTCCTCCATCCTCCCTCACACTCCATCTCTCTACTTCACTCCATTTTCTGTCCTTCTTTCAGTATTTTCCCTCTTTTTCAATTCAATTAAATTTATGTATTTATCGCCATAACAATACAATTGTCTCCAGGCGCCCAGAGCCAAGAGCCTGAACCCCCTTAGTGCAAGCATAATGGCAACAGGGGCAACAAAAAACTCCCTGTTAGGCAGGAAGAAACCTTAAGCAGAACCACGCCACATAAGGGGGGACCCATCTGCTTGAGGTCGGCCGGGTGGAGATAGGAAGGGGGGAAGGGGGTGGGTTGTGTGGCAGAAAAGGAAGGGAAACAACAGGGGTTGTACACAGCCAGATTTGGTCGATATACATAGTATACAGACATCCGGTTGTAAATACATGATGTCAGGTAAGTAAAGTGAGAAAGCTAACTGACTTAAATCTTAAAACTCTAAAACATAGACTTTTATTACTTCAACCAGAAAAACTGAAAAAATATTAGACTTCCACAAAGATCAAAGATTACTACGTCCTGAAACTTCAACCTCTAAGACTAGCAAGTCCTCGCTTCAATATAAATGTTCAAAGTTAAACACTGAAAACAACATCAAAACATCCACCGGCAGCCATCTCCCCTCCGTGCAAGGCATCTACAACAGAAGATACCTGAGGAAA
This sequence comes from Sprattus sprattus, assembly GCF_963457725.1. Classification (NCBI taxonomy): domain Eukaryota; kingdom Metazoa; phylum Chordata; class Actinopteri; order Clupeiformes; family Clupeidae; genus Sprattus; species Sprattus sprattus. Next base: position 32,637,461 of record NC_137911.1, on the reverse strand, counting down.
GCAAAAAAGATTTTGAAGGACAACAGCCACCCAGGCTATGGACTGTTCTCATTGCTGCCGTCTGGTAGACGCTACCGGAGCATCCGAACACGGACTACCAGACTCACAAATAGCTTTTTCCCCTGGCTTTAAGGCTTCTGATTCAGAAACACTGACCCACTGAACAGTTGCCACCTCCACCTACTCCCTGCTCCCCCACTCATACAATTCACTTCATAGATATATTTGCACAATTTTAAAAACTTTTAACTTATTCTTAACATTTCTTTCTAACTTATTCTCAATTCACACTTAAACTGCTGCTAGCCCTTCTACTGTACTCTATTTGTTGAATGTTAATGTTATATGTTATATTGTTATAATGTCATAGTGTTACAGAGATATATGTTGTTCTTTAAATTGTTGTATGTTAATGTTACATTTTATATGTTTTATTGTCATAGTGTTATAGAGTTTAATGTTTGGTATATGTTATATGTATGACGTCTACTGCGTAGATGAATGATACTTGCCAAGTCATAAGAATTTTGCTGTGCTGAAGCAATTTGGTACATGCAATAATAAACACACTTTGACTTTGACTTTGAAGATTACTTCAACACTTCACATAATGACATCACATAATCATTGACAGTTACTAGCTAATTTGCCGCAGCATAATGTACAGGGTTGTGCGCTTTCAGGTGCCTCTCGAGGTTTTTTGTGTTCTCCAAACCTATTTTTGAAGCCACACTGTTTATCTCCCGTTATTGCAGTGCATTGTGTTTAAGTTTTTGTCAAGTTATAATAAAAGAGTGTCCAGATATCTATTCTTTTTCTTCCAGTACCAGAAAATGAAGAGACCACTTTCTGTCAGTTATCACAATTATCAGTTTATCTGGTTTTACTATTCATTGGTATGTGTTAAAGAAAAATGAACATTCTAGTTTTGTTCTATAAACTACTGAAAACATTTCTACCCAATTTCAAATACAGATTTTGTCCTTTAGAGTATTTATTTGCAAAAAAAAGACATTTGGTCAAAATAGCAAAAAAGATGCAGTGTTTTCAGATCTCGAATAATGCAAAGAAAACAAGTTCATATACATTTTTGAACACACAATACTAATGCTTTAACTAAGGAAGAATTTCAAAATCAATATTTGGTGGAATAACCTTGATTTACAATCACAGCTTTCATGTGTCTTGGCATGCTCTTCACCAGTCTTTCACATTGCCGTTGGGTTACTTTATGCTACTTCTGGCGCAAAAATTCAAGCAGCACGGCTTTGTCTGATGGCTTGTGACCATCCATCTTCCTCTTATTCTAGAGTTTTTTAATGGGATTCATTAATTTGGTAGAAGTGTTGCCAGTAGTTTATAGAATAAAACACAAATTAAATTTTACCCAAACACATACCAATAAATGGTAAAACCAGAAAAACTGACAATTTTGAAGTGGTCTCTAAATATTTTCCTCAACTGTATACAATACTGTGTATATATATATATATATATATATATAATTATTTTTTTGTTGCTAGGCACAGTTTGTGGCACCTCCCTCTAGGTGGCGCTCTAGGTAACTGCCTTTATAACCTATAGGAAGGACTGGCCCTGCCTGGAGGGGTATAGTCTGGCCTAGGCTATTTTACACCCCCGGGTATAGTTTAGCCTAGGACAGTTTATCCCCGGGGTATACTCTGGCCCGGGCCAAAGTATTGTAGGTAGGTTTAATCTGGACGGGGGTTAATTTGGCCTGTTACACCGGGATCCGTAAAGGCCCTCCTACACGGTACAACATACGCTATCTGTAGCACATATTTTTATTTTTATAAAAAAAATTTGTGTTCGGATATGTCTGGCTGGCTGACTCAGCAGGTGATGGGTTTGGTGACGCAATTACTTGTGGCTATAGGATGCACTAAAGAGGAATATCTTAAGTCTTGATTTGAATATAAGAAAAGTGTCTATATCTCGAATGGAGGCAGGGTGATTGTTCCAGAGGAGGGGGGCTCGGTAGCTAAAGGCTCTGCCTCCTATTGTGGTTTTTGATATTCTTGGAATTACCAGGAGGCCTGCACTCTGGGAACGGAGCAGCCTTGGAGAGCAATAGGGGACGACTAATTCCTTGAGGTAGTTTGGAGCCAGGTCATTTAGGGCTTTATATGTCAGCAGGAGTACTTTGATATCAATTCTACTGAATGATTTACATATTTTACGCACGCCGATAGCAGCTAATTACATACCCATACAGACCTCCGTTCATCTGGGAGCGGGCGCGGTCTAGGGAGTTTTATTTATTTGGTGAAGGCTAAATAATAGCTAGTTAAATGCGCATTGGGGAAGTTAATGCGCATCGCACGCGTTTCCACCTACTGTGAAATGTATTGCCGTACCATACGTTTAGCACCATATAGTCATTAGGTGATTGTAGAACGCTGTAAATTAAAAGCTGTTCTTCTTGATAAGGTTGATGCTCTTCCCTCAGACAGTATATATAGGGTTAGGGTTATATATAAGAATTGCTTCCTTACTTAATTGTGTGCCTTTATAAGGCACCGCCCTTCAAATCCCTCACATCTTCCAAAGGAGGATATTTGTCGTGATGTTGAAGACTTGTGTGTGTCCAAGCCCATACAGGGTCACATAGTCTTTTATGTAGTCTTTCACATATCCATTATGTACAAAGCGTCCATTAATAGTCCTGTGTGGATGTGTCAGGTGAAAGGAGGGGTCCTGTGTGTGTGAATGTGTCAGGTGGAAGGAGGGGTCCTGTGTGTGTGGATGTGTCAGGTGAAAGGAGGGGTCCTGTGTGGATGTGTCAGGTGAAAGGAGGGGTCCTGTGTGGATGTGTCTGGTGAAAGGAGGGGTCCTGTGTGTGTGGATGTGTCAGGTGAAAGGAGGGGTCCTGTGTGGATGTGTCAGGTGAAAGGAGGGGTCCTGTGTCTGTGGATGTGTCAGGTGAAAGGAGGGGAGGGGTCCTGTGCAATGTTCCCTATAATTTTTTTCAGCACTGAGCAAATATTTTTTATTCTGAGCGTACATTTCAGCACTGTGAGCAATTTGTAAAACACCCGACCTTACGAAAATGACCACGAGCCTGCGTTAGCCATAGGTTTCCAAAGAGATGACAGCAAATGCATCAATATGTCTACAAGGTTGATATTTATTCAATATCCTTTATAATGGCTGGACTTTGGAACATTTTAACGATGGTGTTTTACCAGTCAGTTTAGTTGAACTTAAAGGATCTTTGGTTGAAAATAAATAAGGTTTAGGGAGGTTATGACTGGTTCACTGGTTATGAATGATAATGATATATATATATATATATATATATATATATATATATATACACAAAATAAAAGTATCCAAGGTGTTTAGTCATTTCTCAGCAGGTACAACATTTGCTAATGCAGTGCTTTACAATAAATACAGTAATTACGGTGTATTTTTTCCTAAAGGATTTTGTCTTTGTGGCATTCATTAAACTGAAACCGCGTTCACATTCGGCGCTAGATGCTTGGAATGTGCCACAAATGTCGAAGTTGTACCAGATCTGGAAAATGCTCACTTTTCAGCGACCACCTTTTTTCAATAACCATGAACTTGAATTCGACAAATGCGTCCCGGGACCGCATATTATGCTTCCTCCAGAAGCGCTTCGAACCTTTTCGCCAGAATTTTCACGTCATTCAGCCCATGATCAGATTTACTAACTGCACGATCCAACGTGTCCGGCTCAAAGGCAGCCCACTCAGCTCAGGGAAGCGGGCATCCAAGTGCTCACAAACTTTAAGGACACTACATGTTTTCCCAAGAGCAAACTCTTTTCGCGTTTGCCTCCGAGCATATTTAAATATGTCTGAAAGTTTTATCCTACCCACCGCTGGATTGGCCATAGGGCATGGCGGGCAAATGCCCGGTGGCCTGAAGCCTTTTATTATTTTTTTTATTCATGCCATACTCGCGTCTAACGGAGCAGGCCACGTTAACTTCAATGCAGGCCACATTAACGCTAATTTCAGTTGAACAGGCAGAATTGCACGCGGGCCCTAGCCTTCAATTACTCTAGCTAAAGTTTTCAGCACTATCTTCCTTAGTTTTGGAAACAGATGTCTCGACAACTATTTATACTGCTATAATACCGTACGTATCTTCGTCATGGTGGGTATTATTTTTGCAAAAAAAATTGTAGCAATTTAGAACAACAGCACATGATTAACCTACATACACTGAAGAAACAATAAAGAGAAACGATTCAATGAAACGAATACGTTATTTTCTTTGGTATTTTGTCATTCAGAATTTCAGATTTGCAGTGGGGATTTCTGGGTAACATGTTTAACACTGTTAATGGACCAGATCATTTAAATATTCGTCTCGCGAGAAAGGTAACAGAGTGACATTAAGGCTGCTAACTGTCAATAGCAAAGGAGCAAGACTGCTATACCCTATTGTGAAGGCTACACGAGTCTATTGAAAATGTCTTATAAACACAAAAGTGGCAGTAAGAAAAGGCAAGAGAGAAACGAGCTGCAGGAGAACGTGGCAAAGCTACCCAAATTAGATTATTTAGATTTTTCAACAAACGTTCGCCAGTCCGTGGAGTCTGCTAGTGCTACGGACGACCCTCCTGCTAGCACGCAAGGCTCATCGAATGCCATTCAAATAGGTGAGTTAGTACAAGGGTATTTGATGGGCTGCCATGCCCCCTTTAACAAGTCGCAGTGGAGCACCCGTTTCATTATGTGTTTTTCAGATGTGGGTAAAGCAGGTGTGTCGCTTGTCATCCGTGTTTTAAGAACGCTTTAGCACACTTTGACCCTGTGTGTACTTTACCGCGAGTCCGAGCGCGTCCTGTCTACTTTCAAAGAGCAAGAGGACTTTGAGTGTGAGAGGTGTCGGGCCATCCGTGACCGCACCATGGCCAGGAGGATGGAAAACAGAACGTGTGTGTCTGTGTTTAATAATTTAGTTAGTTTCATCGTGTCTGCGTTGCTTGTATACACAATTTAAATATCCTATTGAAACTTCTTCTTGTAAATATTGTTAATACATTGTTTGCTGTTCCTCTTAATAAATTAGTTAATTACGTTATGTTGGACGTCTGTCATTTTTAAGATCAGGGTTATCGTAAACAGTGCTATCTAGGCTACTTTCTGACCATTTCTAACGAGTTAAACAAGATTTCGTTCTTTGTGTACACACCTGTCACAATCATATCGATTACAAACATCTTTGTTTAGCGTAATAGGGAACGCCAAAGTAACTATAGGGCCCGTCAAAATAACGTTACGCCACTGTAGGCCTACAGATGTCATCATTGACAGGGTAGTCGAGAAGAGCGATCTGATGAAAAGGCTGCTTTTGTGATGAGGTAAAATAATACGCTGACTTGAAACACTCATAGTGGATCAGATTAAGTTAATTAATATGTTTTAATATAATTCCTTTACTTAAATTTAAGTAACAAGGTTGAAAGAAATGACATGTCTAAATAGTAATGTGACCTACGGTCAATAGATCATACTTTTGATAAGCCTACGATAACAGTATTTTGGGAGAACTTTTCATAAAGCTTCTCAAAGTGTTAAAATGTTTGTGTCTCCTAGTGCACATTGATCGTTTAAGTCAGTGATTCCCAACAAGGGGTAAGTGGTACATACCACCTGAGGTGCGCAAGCAAACTGCAGGGGGTATGTGGATAAATTAACGAATGTGTGCAGCATAGTCACTGCATGAGTGAAGGGGTACTCATGGTGTGACAAAAAGGCTTAACACTAAAAGGTCTATATCCCTCGTCCGGGATATTTTTATTTTTGAGTTTTCGTCTTAGAGACATAAAAAGAACAACCACGGAAACATTGAACCCTTTTTTAATATTATTGCTGAGGTCTTCTAGAATAGAATCATATATTCCATTTGAGCATCAATGTTTTTAGTTAAGCAAAATGTACAAAAACATCAAGGCATGTCAGACAACTTAGAAAAGTCTAAAAGGCCTTGGACCTTAGAGTGTTAAGGGGTACGCATGTCAAAAGCAGTTGTGGGAAAAACCCACGTTGTCACACAGCGCGCTTACATTTTTCCCCGTCAATACCTGGTGGTGGCCTGCTCTTGGTTAAAAATGCCCGGCCTGAAAAATGTCCCCAGTCCAGCCCTGATCCTACCTGAGTCAGTTTGGACTATTTCATCTAGCCGCTCATGTTTAAACGTTAGGCAGACCTTTTTTGCACCTGCTCTGCCTCTCTTTTCGCCATGGTAGCCTATAACTGCTGCAGCAGAGACCGCCGGAGCAGAGCTAAAGGAAAAATTGTATGTAAACATTCTAACGCACATCCGGCTTGGTTGTCAGACATGTCAGTATTTTAAAAGTTTATTACCTAGCCTACATCCCCTTTGATGCTCAGATTTTTAAACCCTAAAAAAATCGTTTATGCGGTCTGAAAAATGTGCGCGTTCTGAAAAATATTTTGCGCGGCCTCTTCGACTGGCCAGCGCGGGCGCGCGCGAGCAGCTTAGAGGGAACATTGGTGTGGATGTGTCATGTGAAAGGAGGGGAGGGGTCCTGTGTGTGTGGATGTGACAGGTGAAAGGAGGGGTCCTGTGTGGATGTGTCAGGTGAAAGGAGGGGTCCTGTGCTGCAACATAGATACATGAAAGAACACATAAGTAATCTTAAGAAGCAGAGCATTTGACATGTCACCTGTAGATGTTGGGATAAGAAACACAAACATGCCCACATCTAAATAACTTTCATATTTAGTAGGAACAGTTACACTCACTGCACGAAAACTAAGATTATCGGGTCCGTAAAAGCTGTGTATAGCAATAATAGCGAATAATAAGCATTCCTGGTCGATCGCCTGATATTCACGCTGAAATATTCGTCTGCCGCATATGAACGGAAATCCCGGGAAGGAATGCGGCAGGGGAGGGGGGACTATGTGTTTAGCATACTTCTCACCTCCCGCTGACAGAGATGCGAAAGGCTCTTATTAGCATATTGACTGTCACCAGTCTAGCCTCACACACCCTCACCCATTGATTGAAAACTACCAAGATTTTAAATTAAAACGTCTTGTGATTGGGGAAAGAGATTCTCTCTATTGGTCAACTTTCAACTGACAAAAACATATCCCCTCCCATTTACAGCTGTTGCCCCATAAAAACGAAATTAATAATTTATGTGTAATAAAATTATAATAATATACTAATAATGGTTATATATGAAATTAATGCATTTCTTATTGATCATTTAAATAATCATAATAATAGTAGGCTTAATAGAAAGGCAATTGCTTTAGACCAATCAAGCATTGAAGACCTTAGTCAGGAATTGAAGAACAAAGCTTTATTTAAACAGAAAACAGACAGTTCAATAGTGGCGGAAATGTCTCTTTGCAGCCTCAGAGTCATACACCGGTGGTGGTATCCGATTATTCCGATGGTGTTTCGAAACGAAGCCTTCTGTGGTGCGTCAGCGCATATCTGGCGTCCCGGTAAGCGATAATTCCTTCGGACAGTTTCATATGTCTTACAGGCTGCTGGAAAATAAATAATTAAAAAAGTTAAAATATCAGATAACATCGTTGTGCTGCCTCAGATGCCACAGATAACAACAAACTGAAAACAAAAGTAATATATAAGGTCACTTACTTAAAATAATTACAGGGTCCACACCGATCGTGTCCGGACATTGGGACAGGGCTTCCACCAAATCAGTTGTGACTGCCGTGTTGTGGGGTGAGCTCAGTCTGTGAAAACAAAATGTCAATAGTTTAGTTGAATCATAGAGAATGTTACACCTACTTTGGCTGAACAGATCCTGCAATTGTCTTTAAATCTCACCCTAGCATTGGGTCGTGTGGCATGGCGTTTCCCTCGCTATTGTGTAGACGCCGCACAGTTTCCTGTAAAGTACAATACACATTTTCAGAGTTAAGCAGCAGGCATGGGCAGTCTGGCACGTTTCACAATGATTTCCCTGAATAATTTACATTGCTTGGGAGCATAATTCTGAGTAACCTTGTAAAACTGTAAACAGAAATCAACTAAGGGGTCTCACAGACTGATATCTGAGAACAAAATCTGTATAGTACTGTGTTTTCTGTGTTCAGTACAACGTTGAATGCAGGTTGTAGGATGAATCTGCCAGCCTTCCAGTGTAACCATCTGCAGTGACACTGAATACACCTTTTTGTTTTCAACCAATATATTTTAGCAAGCAACCAAGCTCAACCATTATATTTTGGCTCCACTGACGTTTAGACATATGAGGGTATCTTTGTTGTTCTGTTTTTGTTTTATTGTTTGCTTGTTTATTGTGAAAGGGTCTAGTGTGTTACATTTAGCTTGGAGAAGTCTTAAAATAGGCTCCAAGTGACATTATCTTATAGGGTGTAATTATTCCTCCAAAGGTCGTGTTAATCAATGATTGCACCTGAATTGTGCAGTATTTGTTGAGGGAGACTTGGGCTTGTTTTGATTTTGTATTGGTTGCGGATGCAATACATCTTGTCTGTGCTTCAAATGTTAATATATTTATTGTCTCTCTATGGTGGGAATCAGATGTATTATGAAACTTGCATATTTACTAAGCACAAACATTTCAGGTGTCATGGTCATAATAGTTCCAGGGTTTCGTTATAATGACTTACTGAGCTAAGTGAATTGTTGAAATTGTTATCTTGGTAAAAGGAAACATCTCTGCAACAATATTGGAATGAATGCGGTTACATAGCCAGCTTTACTTAAAGTTTATTGTAAGATATAGCTTGTTAGACTTAATGCAGTTAGAGTTAGACTGTAGGTCTAGTATCTAACGTAAGCAACACTTTTACTGTATAGCTAGAGAGCACTTGTATCACATTGGTTTATAGTCTGTCAAATTAGTTCTAGTTATTGGTGTTCGTTGGCATACAAAGTCAGTCTTCTCTTATAAGCCTAGTTAGTACATCTGATTAGAGCTAGCAACCTGTCAGGAAAAAATCCTAAACTCTGCTAAGTTGTTTGAATTACTACTACTACTGACACCAGAGCAAAGTTTTTAACAGATCTATTACGCTTAGGCCTTAAGCGGAGAGGTATTTGACGCCTCTTGCATCACCTCTGAGCTCTCGCTGGCTTCATAGCTCATTTATTAGAATTCACAGCGGTTACAACATACATTGACCACTCCCAATACAAAACATATTGACCACTCCTTGGTCTCTGTGGCCATCTGGTATTTACCTAAGACCCCTCTCCCCAAACTTTGAGCAACTTGCTTAGTTAAGAAACAACAGTCAAGGAAAGTTCACCACATGGCATCATCAATCACTATACCACTATCTCATCGTAAACATTCATGACATCAGTTTCAGTTTCAACACAGTGCTTCAGCCTAGGAGTTGCAGCTAAATACCTAACTAAACAATGCCATTATCAGGTAACTTCAACCCCCTCTCAAGAGTCAGCATTCCGTTTAACAGAACAGAGAAACAGGGCACATAACCAGAGCACAGAAAACACTTTAGAAATAGCAGTTCAAAGAATTCCCTTTTAGTCTAACACTTCATGATAATATTTAATAATTTCCTTCACACAACCATGAATTGCAGATTAAGGGTTCCCCTATCTCAGTGTTCATTTTGGCAGCTATTTTTAGATTCAGTCTTAAGACAAAAATGCATATTAGTTTTAGTCACATTTAGTTATAGTTATCCTTCTTAGTTTCAGTCTAGTTTTCGAAAACTCATTACAATTTAGTCTAGTTTTAGGCACATTTAAAATTCCATATCATAGCCACATTAAACTCCTTCCCTTCCCTTCCCTTCCCTTCTCAGGCCCAGGGACCTCCTGTGTTGTGTCTACTGCATAGTAGTCTAGCTTGCAGTACTTAAATTGTGGATGCAATTAGTCTCCAAGATACAGATCTCATGCCTACAGCTGAATTCCAATTAAATCAATGTAAATAATAATTTAAGGTTATAGCAATAGTCACCGTAAACATTAACAGAAATATTTTGAAATACGGTTTCTTACGGTGTTAAATGAGTCGTACAAGTTTGTAACAATTAGCCTATTATTATGTAAGACAAAATTTACCAAAAACCACACAAGAGGTTCTTTAAGAGATGGATGAGTTGCCGAAAATAAATAAAGCTCTGCCTTATTCGGAGTCACGCTAAATAACAAAGGGAACACCAAACTTAGATCATTGCGCGCGCATAAGGCCCTGTATTAGTCAACACAAATTATCACAATCACAATTACACACAAACCCCATACATTTCCCCAGCCCTTAGTCCACAAAATAAACTCAAAAAGTCTAGCTCAACAGAGCAACGTCCATGCGCAACTCAGGCGCAGATCCGAGGAAGAAGGAGGCCTGTACCTCGTAATTCCCACGGTGTGGTACAACGTGAGCCAAAAAAACAAATAATCCAGCACACCGTCAAAAAAGGCAACAAGATGAGCAATTACACCCGCCGGGTATATCCAACCCAAAAAAGGAACGAAAAAGTTCGGTCTCACCGGATCACAGGTAAAATAATCCCACCAGATGAACGCTTCTTCTTCCTGACTCCCGCAAAGGCCGTTCAGTGCTGTGTATTGATCTCCACACTCAGACGCGATCATATATTTTTCTGCCGTCTGGAATGTTTTTACATTTCAATGGCCGCAACATTCAAATGCTGGCGCCACTCTCACGCGCACACACTTCCTACTCAAAACTTCGGAAGAAGGGGACGCCCCTAGTCAGACGCGCACCTCATATACCCAGTCCGGTGCGCAACGATAGGTGCAATACAAACAGAAATAAAAGGAGCATTTTAAACGGACAGACCCCCCTACCTTATCATACATATATAGGTATTTGACAGACACCAAAGGCAATTTAGTACATACATACAGTACTTTACATATACATCATATGTAATTTTAAAACCTTTGGGATCTTTTATATTTCTCTTGTTGTAAGATGATTCATTAATGTGACGGTGTCACAAGTTGAAAAGGACAAAAATCTCTCTCGAAAACCGTTGGTTTGGGTAAGTTTATACTTAACGTTAATCAATAAATAGACATAGTATAGCGATTTCTTAACAAAGCGGACGATATTCTACACAGTTACGCTACTTGATTAACAGAATTGTCATTCAAATATATGAGAATATCACGTCTAGATTTTGTGATGGCACAATACAACTACTATGCCTAGCTGGCCTTAGAGTTAAATCAACCACATATCCTCCATATGAAATGCTGTGAAATCTCATTACCAACAGATTTAGCTAGACGGATAGTTTTGACAGTTGAAAGTGGTGTCAATGATAATAACAATTGCCCAAATAGACAAGGCTATTCAAACCAGTCACATATTCATTTATTTTTTTGCTTGATTAATGTTGTGCGTAGCCTGTCCTATAGTCCATACTGCAATGAGTTAGTATAACTTAGCTAGGATATGCTACCTCATAGTTAGTTAACGTTAGCTAGCTAAACGTTTACCGAGGCTAACGTGAGGCTTCTGTCGCTGCCAAATGTGAGTCCCTGTCTGATGTGAGTCCGCATGCGCAAACACAAACGGTTCACGCATAATGTGGGTTTATTAACTGGTATATTTAATTGTGTTGTAAACGGTGACAAGCGCATTTGTTTACGTTTGAAATCCACCATGGTTTATGATGTTACGCTTCAAGTTTATTGAATTATTAGTTAAGCAGTGCATTCATTACTAGTAACAGTAATACAACATAGTCCCATATGTTGACGTTGAGCCTTATGCTGTTAACCGTTTACAACACAATTAAATATAACATTAAATGTAACGGTATTATGCGTTAAAACTAGTGTTGCACCGATACCGATACCAGTATCGGATAGGGCCCCGATACAGCACTAAAATGGTGGTATCGGTATCGGCGAGTACCAACAAATAGTGCAGATACTTTTTTTTTTTTTTTTTTTTTTTTTTATTTATTTATTTTTTTATCAATGGTTTGGTCCACAAACAAAACAAACACACAAAGAAACAATACAGGGAAAGAAAAAAAAAAAGAACTGACCAAACTTTAACTCTATTGTGTTCAAAATCAGAAAAGCCACTGTGCTGCTCAGTAAGGTAAACCATCAATTATAGAGGACTAGTCCTCAGTTATGTCTGAAGTGCTGAAACTGTCAAGAAATGTAATTTGACTTTCTTACTGTTACACTAGTATTATACATGGGACCAAACCATTGATTAAAAAAAAAATATTTTTCAAATTTCAAACAGTGGTATCGGTATGGTATCGGTATCGGCCGATACTGCACAGCCAGGTATCGGTATCGGTATCGGAGCCAAAAAATGGCATCGGTGCAACACTAGTTAAAACCAGCCCCATATGTTGACGTTGAGCCTTAGCTGTTCACCGTTTACAACACAATTAAATATACCAGTAAATATACCCACATTATGCGTGAAGACTAGCCCCATATGTCGACGTTTAGCCTTATGCTGTAAACCGTTGACAAAATTACAAAACACTACGTTTAATAAACCTACAGTACATTATGCGTTAAGAGAAGTCAGATACGTTGATATTGAACCATGAATGAGCATGCGCGTCTTAGATAGTTTGCTCCAGAGCCTTCTGCCGTAAACCTTTCCAAGCTAGCTGACACAACCTAAACACTCGACTGCCCCTTTGAAGTCAACTTAACGTTGGATAATATATTCTAATAACTAGTTATCATTGACAGTTAATAGCTAATTTACCAAACTCCTTTCTTGTCTTAAATTGAGCAGTTGCTGGTGTGAGCTACAGTATGGGAGCTAGCAAAGCCATTTCTAGCTCTACTTCACAATATTGCTGCCTAGTATAATAAGTTAACGTAAAGCATAAATGTTTATAAAGTATCAGACATAAACAGGATACAACACACCAGTTACCAATTGATATTATGTGTTTGTATACCAAAAATGTCAGTAAATCCAGATGATGATGCTGCTGCTGTTGGTCCCGTCGAAAACCCTGCGAGTCGCGACCCTGTCACTTGTTTCCATGTGAAATCAATGGAATGCTTCACTTTTTGGCGCTGTATTGACAACTTTCTGTCACTCGCACACTGTGCTTGTAAATTATTTTTCAAGTTCGCACGTACCTATTTATGCGAGTGAAATACTCGCACTGTAGAGCCCTGGTATGGAAGGTGTCTCTTAATATTCTGTGAAAGATATTCTGTATTAGTTTTTATCATGAGTGTGTTTTTAAGTCTTTAAATGGATTCTCCATCTGTTTGTTTGTTCTCTTGAGAGGAATGCCGTGTCTAAGAGAAAGAGGGATGTTAAGATTTAGACGCGCCATAAGATGTTTAGAGATAGACTGAAATAGTGATTGAGGATGCCATGTGTTTTGTGAATTCTTCTCTATTGCTGTGTTTGAACTCAGGAAGTTGCCCAGGTTATGGGCTAAGAGGTCTTAGGTTAAATTCCCATTATTGGAGGGAAAAGCCAGGTGGCAAAATCGTTTGGGACAGGGGAGTGTCTTCATGTTTAAACTGTGTACCTAATTTTGAATAAAGACCAGGCATTTCTAGTTGGGAGGCAGTGTATGATTCTGGAGAAGTCCAAGTCACTACACTCCTCTGGGCCAGAGTAAATGTCTGTGATTGACTATATTCTGGTTTGTGTGAGTCTCATTTCTGAGGTAATACAGTCCTGGTAAAGGGTGGAAAATTCCCTGACATATTCCTAGTTATACAGTTGAATGGAGAGGGACAGAGAGAAGAGGAGCCTTGGAACCTTGGCGCAGGTGTCAGTGAAGCACAGGTGCAAGCCAGTTTAATGAGCCTATTATGATGTCATAATGCCCCACAGTTCTGCCATGCAAGTCTATGGGGAAAAAAGGGGATGAAAAAAGAGGAATAAAAAAGGAGTGGCAAGGAGTACCGCCACGAAAAGATATAGCAGGTTGCACCGGATCGGGCCGGACGTTTCGGTGTTTGAACGGCGTCTCTATCTCAATCGGGCGAGGCGTAGTTAGCTGCAAGAAAAATGGGGAGAACAAATAAAGAAAGAAAGAAAGAAAGAAAGAAAGAAAACTTATGAAAAACAATACTCACTTCGGACAAGCACACTAATAAAGAAAACTGACGAAGAACAATACTGTGCTTCCCTTCGGGCAAGCACACTAATAAGAAGAGTAAGGAGTTACCGGCAGCATGCGTGATTGAGCTATTGTCCAGGACTGTATACATCGGTCCCTGATAAAAGGGTGCCGCGGGTAGACGCGGAATCTTTATTTGGTTCCAGGGGAGATTGGGCAGGTTTACTCTACTCTACTGTTTGTAGTAGTGGGCATAACGGAGATCGCCCTTGTCAAACTTCAGCTGTTTTGAATTTGTATTTTGCTGCAGGGAAACCTGATCGAAATGTATGGACTTGATATCAAACTGTTTATACTCTGCATTATGTCCCATTTTCTTATTAGACTGTTTGTTTCAGGTAATGTGTATGCTACTAGTGATCAAATTAACCTGAATGAAGTTTAATTTAGAGTTTAATGTTAAAGTGTGTGTGTGTGTGTGAACTGTGCTTAAAGGCATAGCAGAGTAGGAGTGAAAAGTATTCTGCATTAAATTTAAATCACTTCTTTAAATAACCTTACTCCTATAAGTACAATTTATTGGAAAAACGTACCTAACTCATGTAACAGCGTAAACGTAGTGCGTTACTACCCACCCCGGCCCTTATGTATCAAGATAAGCTCATCTTTACTCAGATGTTTGATTCAAGGGAATATTTTTGTTGTATTCAACGAAGCTTCCCATGTGAAGTTATTGGTCCTTGATATGACACTGGTTTCAGAAATAGCTGCGTACGCTGATCCTAGTCATTTTGAATGACGTTCAACTGACATTTTCTATTCACTGTTGGCAGACTTATGCCAAAGAGAGAGATATGAGTGTTGCCCACATAGTTCACAAGACTAAACAAGAACAAGGCCTTATTCAAAACTGATCTAACAATGGAATGATGGATTAATTAATTCTTGCTTTATCTGTTTTATCGTCAACAGTTGTTCACCCCCCAGACAGACACCATGCCAGCCAGCAAGCAGGTACAGTAGTGCTGATTTCACTCATTATGATTTTGTCCAGTTGCTTACACACAACTGTTTAACACAAGGCCCAGGGTGGCTTTGGAGGGCTCTGAAGGTAGGAGCTGGGATTTGTATTCTTTCAAAATCTATCAGGTTTCTCCAGAATCGTCTAACCTGCTTTTAACCAAGAATCAATTAATTGAAAATCCAAAATCATTACTGCAGTGATCTAGAGTAAAACAGAAATCTAGGAAAGAATGTGTATGAGTGCATCAGTATTTAGAGAGAGAGGGTGAGACAGTGGGAGAGAGACAGTGCCTCAATGACAGAGAGTGCCCCAGCAGTGAGAGAGAAGATCCCCCTATATACCCCCCTCTACGAGTGTGAACCAATCAATACTGCCCCTGCACTGACTGTGCAAGGCCTGAGGGGGGCAAGGGGGTGGGGGTCATAAGTATTTGTGTGTGATATGTGTGTGTGATGCATTATATCATCAGAGGGGCTTCATTAAATCACAGAAATGTCACTTTCTTTTTTTTCTTTCCTTCTTTCTGAAAACTAAGAAAGCACAACTGGATGAGAAGAAGTTCACTGTCCTCCCAGGTGATGATCTGCTCCCAACAGTCCGCCTGCTTAATCTGAAACCAGCAGAAGATGGTCAGCTCAACAAGATGGTTTTTGGAAGCCCACAAACAAAAAAGGCATCAAACAAAATCATCATGATGGTTGGTGCCACTGGATCTGGCAAGACCACCCTCATCAATGGCATGATCAACTACATTCTTGGAGTTGAATGGAAGGACAGCTGGAGATATAAACTGATACATGAACAATTTAACACAACACAAGCGGACAGTCAGACCTCGAAGGTGACAGCCTATCAGATTTACCACACAAATGGATTCCAAGTTCCATACTCTCTCACAATCATTGACACTCCAGGGTTTGGGGACACCAGAGGAATCAAACGAGACAAAGAAATCACAGAAAACATAAGAAAGTTTTTCTCAGTCAAGGGTGGAATTGATCAAATTGATGCAGTGTGCTTTGTAGTGCAGTCTGCGTTAGCTCGTCTGACACACACACAGAAATACATTTTTGATTCCATCCTCTCCATTTTTGGGAAGGACATCGAAGACAACATCACTGTTCTGGTGACCTTTGCTGATGGCCAAACTCCCCCAGTACTGGAGGCCTTGAAAGAGGCCAAAATCCAATGTGCATCAAATGAAGATGGGTCCCGTCTTCATTTCAAATTCAACAACTCTGTGCTTTATGCCAAAAATACAGGAGCCAGCAATGATGAGTACATGTTTATTTACACGTTCTGGAAGATGGGGAATTCCAGCATGGAGAAATTCTTCACTAAGCTAAACTTGATGAAACCCCAGAGTTTGACCCTGACAAAGGTAACATTTATATCTGCTCAGGTGAAAGGAGGGGTCCTGTGTGTGTGGATGTGTCAGGTGAAAGGAGGGGTCCTGTGTGGATGTGTCAGGTGAAAGGAGGTGTCCTGTGTGTGTGGATGTGTCAGGTTAGAGGAGGGGTCCTGTGTGTGGATGTGTCAGGTGAAAGGAGGGTTCCTATGTGTGTGGATGTGTCAGGTGAAAGGAGGGGTCCTGTGTGTGTGGATGTGTCAAGTGAAAGGAGGGGTCCTGTGTGGATGTGTCAGGTGAAAGGAGGGGTCCTGTGTGTGTGTGGATGTGTCAGGTGAAAGGAGGGGTCCTGTGTGTGTGGATGTGTCAAGTGAAAGGAGGGGTCCTGTGTGGATGTGTCAGGTGAAAGGAGGGGTCCTGTGTGTGTGGGTGTGTCAGGTGAAAGGAGGGGTCCTGTGTGTGTGGATGTGTCAGGTGAAAGGAGGGGTCCTGTGTGTGTGGATGTGTCAGGTGGAAGGAGGGGTCCTGTGTGTGTGGATGTATCAGGTGAAAGGAGGGGTCCTGTGTGGATGTATCAGGTGAAAGGAGGGGTCCTGTGTGGATGTATCAGGTGAAAGGAGGGGTCCTGTGTGGATGTGTCAGGTGAGTGAAGGCTGAGATATACCAACTGCTGATGCTATAACTATTTGAAACGATCCGGATGCCAATATTTGCAATGTTGTCCGGAGTTTAACAACTGATGGAATGGAATGTGATCGCCGGTTGGAGGGTTCGATGTTGTCTCTGATCTGGTTCAGTAATTGAAGTATTGCGTGGCTGGTTAACCTGTACCGTCTAATTATTTGTGGTTCGCTTAACTGAATAAGTGTTATACGAGTTGAAAAAATTATTTCTGTGCGCTGTCTCTGTCTATTTCTTCGCCTTGCTCTTATAACTGCTGCCATATCAACGTTTTCAGACTCAATGGAAATGCGCTTCCTGGTTAAGACATGCTTTTATGAGGCAGAGAATTATCCCACAAACTAGAGACGCACGCTTGCCAGGCAGTTTAAGTAAATACCACGCAATACATAATTAGGCGCACTTAACTTCTCTCCTCCCATATATTTGTGCCACACGCCCACGTTCCTTATACCCTCCATCTCGTTGCGGCACACACCCACAAAGCGTAAAAATGCGCTTCTACTCAAATGCGCCTCCTTTGTAAATACCGTTTTATGTTTACAACCGCTATTTTACGCCTGAAATGGGCGCAATCCTGTTAGTTAATCATGCCCCAATCTGCAAACCTATAAGCTAATTCTCAGCCTCACACTCATTTTGCACGTCCGTACCAGTTCCAAAAGGGGATATTGGTTGTGATGTTAATTCATTGTGTGTTTCTGTACAGAACAATTTGAAATGCCATGTTAAAGTCATTACAGTTTTTTAAAAGTGAGATCTTTTTCAAATGTTACAATATAACAGAAAAAGGATTTCATGAAGCAGAAAATACGTCATTACAAACATTTTGGTACCATTGATTTAATAGGAAGCGCTCAATCCAATATGGCGGACACAGACGGATTGAGCGCTTCAGAGTTCAGAGTTTTGTATATATATTCAGACTTCGTTTTGTAAGGGATAATGTATAGAACGCAGGTCATTGTCGGGAAAATAAGCCCCGACAGGGCGAACAGCACCCCGACGCGGAGGGAGGGGTGTTGCTTCACCCTGAAGGGGCTTATTTTCCCGACAATGACCGGCGTTCTATACATTATCACGCTGATTATACGGTTACAACTAAAACAAACAAATTACTTAACACCGTGTGTCTTTTTACAATGCATTTGTTACTATACGTAGTGTTTAAAAGGAGAGAAATAGTTCGCCAAAGACGTTGAACTTCAAAGACAGTTGAACATTCTTTAGAACACAGCTGCTCAACCGTCCGCTGAAACTCCATTGATAAGTTACCGTACTACTTGCGGAGTGCTACGAAAGACGTGAATTAGAGGCAAAAAGGCCACTTTCCTTGACAGCGGTCATTAAGTCCATAGCAACGGTCAGTTATCGGAAAATAGTTGACCGCAGAACGTTGGGAAGCCCCATTCAAGTGAATGGAGCATTCTACAGCATTAAGAAGAGCCGTGTAATAAGTATATATATTCAGAGTTCTGTATATATATTCAGAGTTTTGTATATATATTCAGACTTTTGTATATATATTCAGAGTTTTTTATATACTGTATATATATACAAAAGTCTGAATATATAAAAGTCTGAATATACAGTATATACAAAAGTCTGACTATATATATAAAAGTCTGAATAGTCAGACTTTTGTATATACTGTATATATATTCAGACTTTTGTATATATATTCAGACTTTTGTATGTATATTCAGACTTTTGTATATATATTCAGACTTTTGTATATATATATTCAAATGTTAATTTCCTGAACGGCATGCCATAATATATATATGTATATAGCTTATTATAAGTGCAAAAGGAACCATCGAGGATGAGCGAACACCCAGAAAGTGATGTTAATGTGTGTGAATATGAACTTGTGAATATGGACTTGTGAATGAACTGTTTTATACAAAGTTGCATAGACTCATAATTTGATGAGTTTAATCGAGTAGACTATAACATCAGCTAGATAACTAGCTATCATTTCATGCAAATTGAACTCTTCCTTTTAAATCGTTCAAGGTTATTAAATGTTTCCTTAGCAAGCACAGCAACTAGAAAACCATAACAACCAGGTTTACGGTGTTCATTTTAGGACATCCTCAGATCTCAGACTCAATTGTCAGACTCAAACGAAAAGGCATCAGGTCTCAGACCAAAAGTCGTCAGACTCAGGCGAAACTGCTTCAGTCTCAGGAAAACCTCTGTCATTCTCAGACCAAACGGCGTCATTCTCACACAAAACTTTGTCAAACAAAACACCGTCATTCTCAGAAAAAACTGCGTTAAAAAAACTGCATCATTCTCACACAAAAGAAGTCAAAGAAACTGTCATCATTCCTAAACAAAACGGTGTCAGAAAAACTTGCATCAATCTCACACAAAATGGAGTAAAAAAAAAAAAACGCCTCATTCTCACTCAACGCCCTGTCAAAAAAACGGCCTCAATCTCATTCAAAACTTTGTCAAACCAAACGGCGCCATTCTCACATAGCACTCTGTCAAACCAAACGGCCTCATTCTCACATAGCACTTTGTCAGAAAAAAAGTTGTTTTATGTGGTACACGGCGTAAACTACAAAGCCGCACCGCTTGCAGCATTAAGGCTACCGTATTTTATATAAACCCAGTACATTGCTTGCTACTTTGCTGGTGGCTTGGTGTTGGAAGTGCGTTCAACAGCAAGCTTGAAATGACAACTCAAGTAATTTGCTATGGAGTAATGTTGGGAGCTTTGCTCTCTTTTTATTAAATATGGAATGTATTTCACGTATGTGTAGAACCTACTTTTTAAACACTGTGTGCAAAATTTAGTGCAAATTACTAAGGTTTATTTTTTTATTCATACTGATCCGCCCATACACAGATTTGTACACACATAATCAAACTCCTACTTTTATGTGGTCATCTACACATACATGTATATACACATACAGCCGCGGAAAAAATTAAGAGACCACTTCAAAATTATCAGTTTCTCTGGTTTTACTATTTATTGGTATGTGTTAAAGTAAAATGTACATTTTTGTTTTATTCTATAACCTACTGGCAACATTCCTACCAAATTTCAAATAAAAATATTGTCATTTAGATCATTTATTTGCAGAAAAATGACAATTGGTCAAAATAGCAAAAAAGATGCAGTGTCTTCAGATCTCGAATAATGCAAAGAAAACAAGCTCATATTCATTTTTAAACTACACAATACTAATGCTTTACCTTAGGAAGAGTTCAGAAATCAATATTTGGTGGAATAACCTTGATTTAAAATCACAACTTTCATGTGTCTTGGCATCTCCACCAGTCTTTCACATTGCCGTTGGGTGACTTTATGCTACTCCTGGCGCAAGAATTCAAGCAGCTCGGCTTCTTTTCATGGCTTGTGACCATCCATCTTCCTCTTGATCACATTTCAGAGGGTTTTTTTTGGGATTCAGGTCTCGAAATTGGGCTGGCCATGACAGGGTCCTGATCTGGTGGTACTCCATCCACACCTTTACTGGCCTGTCTGTGCGGCATGGAGCATTGCCCTGCTGGAAAAAACACTTCTCAGAGTTGGGGAACATTGTCAGAGCAAAAGGAAGCAAGTTTTTCTTCCGGAACAACGTCGTACTTTGCCTGGCTGAGGTTTGTAAAAGACCATAAGGATTGAACCAAAGCGGACTGGAGGGTCTTCTAGTTCGTCTTCTCTGATGAGTCCAATTTTCAGCTTTGCCCAACACATGGTCGTCTGATGGTTAGACGGAGACCTGGAGAGGCCTACAAGCCACAGAGTCCTGCACCTACTGTGAAATTGGACTCATCAGAGAAGACGAACTTAGAAGAACCTCCAGTCCGCTTTGGTTCAATATTTTAACATCTACATTCAAAAGAGAGATGGGGCGGTAGGATCCACACTGGGTTGGATCCTTGTCTTTTTTTACAGTGTCTTGCATAAGTATTCACCCCCTTGGATGTTTTACCCTTTTATTGCTTTTATAAATCAGTCATGGTCAATATAAGTTGGCTTTTTGGACAAAAATATTCACAAAAAATATTTCATGTCAAAGTGAAAGCAGATTTCTACACAGTTATGTAAATTAAATTAAAATATCTAATGAAAATAAGTGATTGCATAAGTATTCACCCCCTTTATATAGACTGACCTAATTCAACAGAAGTCCAGCCAATTGGTGCTAGAAGTCTCATAATTAGTAAAATGGGGATCAGTGTGCAGTGAATGTGTCTCAAGTGATTGTAGTATAACGACACCTGTGTCTGGAAGGTCCATTCACTGGTCAGTATTCAGTAATCAGTATTCCTGGCTATTGTTAAACCATTAAGACCCAAGATCACTCTAAGCAACTCAGAGAAAAGGTTGTTGAAAAGTACAGGTCAGGGGAAGGATACAAAAAAATGTCCAAGGCAATAAAGTAGTCATAGGTCTATTGGTGGCCTCTCTTACTAGTCTCCTTCTTGCACGGTCACTCAGTTTGTGAGGACGGCCTGCTCTAGCCAGATTTACACACGTGCCATAATCCATCCATTTCTTGATGATGGATTTAACAGAATTCCAGGGGATCTTTAGTGCTTTGGACATTTTTTTTGTATCCTTCCCCTGACTCATACTTTTCAACAACCTTTTCTCTGAGTTGCTTAGAGTGATCTTGGGTCTTCATGGTGTAACAATAGCCAGGAATACTGATTACTGAATACTGACCAGTGAATGGACCTTCCAGACACAGATGTCATTATACTACAATCACTTGAGACACATTCACTGCACACTGATCCCCATTTGACTAATTGTGAGACTTCTAGCACCAATTGGCTGGACCTCTGTTGAATTAGGTCAGTCTTTTCTTTCTATTTTAAAGGGGGTGAATACTTAT
This sequence comes from Sprattus sprattus, assembly GCF_963457725.1. Classification (NCBI taxonomy): domain Eukaryota; kingdom Metazoa; phylum Chordata; class Actinopteri; order Clupeiformes; family Clupeidae; genus Sprattus; species Sprattus sprattus. Next base: position 32,615,480 of record NC_137911.1, on the reverse strand, counting down.
GCAATCACTTATTTCCATTAGATATTTTTATTTAATTTACATAACTGTGTAGAAATCCGTTTTCACTTTGACATTAAAGAGGGCTATTTTGTGATTTTTTTGTGTCCAAAAAGCCACCTTATTTATAAAAGCCATAAAAGGGTAAAACATCCAAGGGGGTGAATACTTATGCAAGGCACTGTAAGAAGGAGGGATATAGACGCCTGTGAAAAGGTTGGGGGTAGAGAACCATTTTTCAAGGACTCCTGAAACATTTTCAGAAGGATTGGTGCTTTGAATTTCTTGTAGAAATGTGTTGGGTAGCCATCAGGTCCTGGGGATTTATTGCTCTGCATTGCCATGATGGCACTTTAAAGCTCATCTTGTGTAAGAGCTTGATCTAAATCCTTTGATGCCTCAGAGTCTAGAGTTGGTATTTCCAAACTATCTAAGAAGTGCTCCATATCTGTTGTATCAGAGTGAAATTCAGTGTAATAGTAAAAGTCTTTAAAAATATTATTAATTTATTTTGGCTTGTTGGTGGTGTTTTGGTGGGTATCGTTTATCAGGGGTATAAGTCGAGAAGCGGTTTGACGTTTCAATTGATGAGCCATTAACCGGCTTGATTTATCACCATATTCATAGTAGAGACCACGTGTCTTAAGACTGAGTTGTTCTGACTGTTTGGTAGAGAGATAATAAAATTTTGCCTGCAAATCAGCCCGCTCCTTATATAATTTAGCAGAGGGAGTCTCTGAATATTTCCTGTCCCGTTCTAAAATGGACTGCGCTAGAGCTTGCATTTCCTTCTTAAGTTCCCTACTGGCAAATTAACTATAGGAGATTATGAGACCGAGTAAGTACGCTTTCAAGGTTTCCCACAGCACAGAATATGAAACGGAGTCAGTTTCATTAATCGTCAAGAATGTATTTATGTTAGTTGACATAAAACTACAAAATTCCTCACTTGATAGCAGAAGTGGGTCAAATCTCCATGGAGGTCACTCTCAAATGTTTAAAGAAAGCCCAGATCCAACAACACAGGTGAGTGATCAGATAACTACAGATGGGAAAAGGAACGATGGACTTGGGAGAAAACAGATAATTGTTTACTGAGTGGGTTCACAATTCTCCAAGGATCCACAAAACCACTCTGTTGCATGAAAAGTTAAAAGGATTTGGCCATACCGGAAGATATTTGCTTAGGATTGGACCTATCCAGCAATGGGTCAATAGCACAGTTCAAGTCTCCTGAGAAAATTAGCTGGTGTGTATTTAGATTGGGTATAAGTGACAATATCTTATTTGCAAAATGAACATCGTCCCAGTTCGGGGCATAAACATTCACAAGTACAACAGGCTTCTGAAAAAGGGAACCGTAAACTATGAGAAAACGGCCATTGGGGTCACTGATTACACTAGAGGGAGAAAATTGAGTACTTTTGGCAACCAATATAGCCAAACCTCTGGACCTGCTAGTAAAATTGGAATTAAAGATCTGACTTATCCAATTTCTACGGAGTCTATTATGATCCTCCAATCTGAGATGTGTTTCTTGTAAAAGTAAAATAGCTGGCTTTAATTGTTTTAAATGAGAAAAAACTTCAGCTCTTTTAACAGGACCATTAAGCCCCTTGCCATTCCAAGATAACCTTCATCAGGGTTCATCATGTTGGCAACATTAACAGACATTTACAAAACTCGAAACTTCCAAAAATATTTTCCTTTAAAACTAAAACTAACGTTTTGATCGTGGGTGGCTCTGTCAAGTTAAAAAGGCACCGGATGCCTAAAAGAGCCCGGGTGATGTAATGTTGACTTTCGAACGACTCTTGAGTGACAGTTGCTATGCCAACGCCAATACGTCACCCAGGCTCTTTATCGCTCATAACGCGATTTACTTCAGAGCATATTACATTGAATTTCGCTACCTGAGACCGGCTTGCTTGTATTTGACCTACAATAAACCAACCAAAACAACCATGTACTTGATGTTTGACTTTGGTAGGAAAGTTGTTGATTCGCTAGTTTATATAAATCAAATGTATGTATCATTCCATCAGCTAGCTAGCTCGTGCTAGTGTAACGAGCTATCTTGTTAGCTTGAAGCTATTCATCTGTTGTTGTGCTTAAATTAAGAAACTCCTTAATGTGTTGTGAATTATAGACATATCGGACGGCACCCACAATTACATTTGAACAAAACAGGGCATTGTTTGCACAACATTTTACTAAAGAACAACGGGGGATTGCTAGCTTTGATATGCTAGCGGACATTGCTAATTTACAGAATACCATCAGGCAGGTGTAGCTAAAACTTTTTAGTCGCTTAATATTGTGCCTAAACGGACACTATGTACCCCGACACTTTTTGGCTATCAGTCAGAGAGTCTCAAGAGTTGTTCGAAAGCCATCAGCTACTTTTTAGTCGCTTAATATTGTCGCACAAAAGGAGGAATTGCTATCAGCAATATAGATGCTAGCGGTGTCCGGGTTACGTAATGCTAACGTTGGCATATAAACTGTCACTCAAGAGTCAACATTACGTCACCCGGGCTCTTTTAGGCATCCGGTGCCTTCTTAGCTTGACAGCTCCCTTCCTAGAACATTCTCATCACCTTCAAAGCACAGCCTGCTTAGCTACAGAAAACATCAGTTTAGCATGTACAATAGGCTAAATAAAAACATTACTCATCTGCTGATTGAAAGGATACTCATAGTTAGTATATCACAGGCTTATTAAAGTCGGTAAAGTAGCCTTAATTAAATGGGATGCAGCAATCAAAAAAACAAAATCAACAGGTTACCTCGATAAAGTAGGCTAAACCAACATCAACAGTGCCAGCAGTGGGCTACGTGAAAGCATCTGTATCTGTTATCTGTTAAGTCATTCAACATCTCATTGTTTTCCCCAGTGTGAATCGTAAAACTCTTTGCCTGCCTCTGGTGAGTCAAAGTAGTGTCTTTTACCTTCATGGGTGACCTGGAGCCGGGCAGGGTACAATAAGCCAAACCTGATCCCTTTCTCGTAGAGCAGATATTTAACATCCTTGAACGTTGATCGTTTTCTCCCCAGCTCCGGACTGAAATCTTCATGGAAAAACACACGACTTCCACGGAAGACTAGCTCCTGCCTGAGTCTGCTGACGCGATGTTTGTCCTGAAAGTAGTGAAAGTGGACAAGGAACAACTAAGTTTCTCAAGGTCTTCTGGTGGTGCATCAGGCATCGAAGGCCATAGCCATGTTTTCACTTCTGGTTGAAGCTTCGTCTTTTTCAATTGCTTTTTTATTTCTACGGTTTGCTTTGCTTGACATTTCGGTGTCTAGCTATGACCAAAGTTGTGCAAAAGGTTAAGGTTACATACAGATAACTGCAAGCATATGTTCACAATGAAGGTGGAACAAGTATTTAGAATATAAACGGGAGCCACACTCAAACACGTCCAAACCATGTTCTCCATGTTCTAAATCGGAAGCCCCCATCATAATTTTTTTTAGCAATTAAATATACCTCTTGTTCTGACAGTTTTGTGATATACATGCCTAAAAGGTGCCTAATATTTCTTTACTGAAATAATATCGACATTATAATTATTATAACTATGATGATTTATCAGTTGCCTGTTTTTTGGTGCCCCCTCAGGACTTGATGCCCTACGAACAAATGATGGGAGCGGCGGCATATAGAGCATGCGCACAGATGGCACCGTCCCCACCACTCTTCATACGTAAGTTGACAAGCATCAGTTAATAACTCTGCAACTTTGCTGAAAGTATTTCACAGTCACTGTAGCGATAACTTGCTTGTAAAATGATGATCCTGATGTAATGCCATGGCTTTGGATCAGATCGCCAGGTTATTGCTCTTAGGTTGTGCCTTATGCATACCTTGGGATACTCAGGAGTATGTTGCCCATTCACATAATGCTTAAAGATTAAAATAAAAAAAATTCATAATGGCCTTTTGGGGGGTTTTGTTCAATATTGATACAGTATGTTCAGCTCAATAGCGTAGTTCGCTAGTTAGATAACTAGTTGCAAGCAGTTTCATTTGCTTTGGAGCAGACATACAGTGGGGAAAATAAGTATTTGAACCCCTGCCGACTTCGCAAGTTTGGACACTTGCAAAGAAATGTGTGATCTAGAATTGTAATGGTAGGTGTATTTTGACAGTGAGAAACAGAATATCAACACAAAAATCCAGAAAACTGCATTTTATAACATTTATGACTTTATTTGCATTTGGTGCAGAAAATAAGTATTTGAACCCCCAAAGAAACAGCAAGAATTCTGGCTCTCAATGACCAGTTATGTGCCCAAGAAGCACACAGATTAGTCCTCATTAGGTCTAACAAGGTACACCTGATCTCAACTCGTGACGTGTACATAAAAGACGTCATAGATAAGATTGTAGAACTGCACAAGGCTGGAATGGGCTAAAAAAAACATCGGCAAGCAGCTTGGTGAGAAGCAGACAACTATTAGTGCGATTATTCGTGAAGTGAAGCAACACCAAACAACTGTCAAGCGCTCTGGGTCTGGGGCTCCATGCAAGATATGTGCGGTATCGGAGTGGACCAAAATCCCTCCTGAGATGTGTGTAAAACTGGTGACCCACTACAAGAAATGTCTGACATCTATGCTTGCCAACAAGGGTTATTCCACCAAGTAGTGTCTTGCTAGGGGTTCAAATACTTATTTTCTGCATCAAATGCAAAAAAAGTCATAAATGTTATAAAATGCAGTTTTCTGGATTTTTTTTGTTGATATTCCGTTTCTCACTATTAAAATACACCTGCCATTACAATTATAGATCACACATTTCTTTCCAAGTGGCCAAACTTGCGAAATTGGCAGGGGCTCAAATACTTTTTTTCCCCACTGTATGTGTGTTTTTCGATATATTGAGTTGGGATTGGGGTCTCCCACACTGTTTAATCCACAGCCGGAACCTTTCCTCCTGTGTTTTGGGCTTTGGAAATGCAGAAAAAAACTATGCATCCCTCTTATCTCTCAGGGGCCGTATTCACAAAGCCTTTTATCTTACCACTAGGAGTGCTCCTAACTCGCGCTAAAACATTTTACGTAGGAGTAATTTCTTAAAAGTGATTCACAACGCCTCTGAGACCTACTCATATTAAGGATATTACCAACTCCTAAGCTTAAGATAAAAACTCTGTTGCTATGGATGACGTCAATTCTCATGCACGAGTTTAGAAGCGGTGCGCACGGTGATTGGTTGCTGACAGGCGCTCTCATTCAAAACTCAGTCCTAACATCCCCCTAACGATCCCACTAAATCAACAGAAAATAAGAGAATAACCTAGGCTTCAAATGAAGTCATATTAAATAGTTATGGACAGTGCACTTAGCAGAATGCACACGCATGATGACAAGTTTGTGCATCCAACGAGAATGACGCTTTGCACGTTAAGAGAAAGAGAAATAGCCGAAAAAAACACGGAAATTGCATGAAATCAAAGAAGTAATAATTAAAGCACCCTGCAAACTATGCGTGAGGCATGGGAGGACATATGTGTTAACATAAATGCTTCATTCCCTGCCGTGTGTCGCTCTGTCGATGACTGCGAGAAGCGGTGGTATGCGCTCCAGTCACAATGTAGGATGTAGATTGCGGAGTGGACTTTAAAAGAGCCGTCGCGGCTACAGGTATTGTGTCACCAAAATAGGCCTCATGCGTATACTTGCATGTTGTAGTTCAACTGTGCTCCCGGTTGTGGATTGAGGAAGGGTGTCAAAAGCCATGTCTTGCATGGATAGCCACTGTCACCCAACAAGTGGCATCCAGCAGGTACATGGTGCCGCTCAAAAAGCTGGCGCAGACCGCTTTCCATTAAAATGCGCGAATCGTGAGTAGATCCAGGCCACTTCGCAACAATTTCCATGATCTGTGTATTAATTGAATGTACCATTTTGCGGTTTACAAAGACGTCCTCATCTCTGGATGGAGCAATTATTTGAATGTGTGTTCCATCGATGGCACCCACGACACCGGGCATTCCTGCAATCGCCATGAAATTGACCTTGATCCTTTGAAGTAGGCGATTGTCCAAAGGGAACCGGATAAACTGTTGTACAATGTGTGGTCTACAGAGTGCGGTGATTGTTTGATGAATGAATCGACTTACTGATGATTGCGATATTCTGAAGTCGTCTGCTTTGCAAAGTTGCATTTTCCCCGTAGCCAAAAATCTTAATGTTAATGGGGCCGTATTCACAAAGAATCTTAGGGCTAAAAGTAGCTCATAAGTGGCGAATTTAGGAGAAACTCCTAAAAATAATGGGCGTGTCAGTCTTAAATTTATGACTCCTATTTTTTTTTACTAAGAGCAATTCACAAAGTATTTTATCCCTAAAAGTAGCACCTAAGTCTAAGACAGCTTAAAACTCCTCATGAGGACTCCTAAGTCACTAAGACTTATTCACAAAAAATCGTAAGATGGCTGCAGCCGACTTGGAATTGATAAAAGACATTGCTTAAACCGTGAAGGTATTAATATTGTCGTAGAATTAGCGCGGGATGCAATGACGCCTTTAAACAACGATGTGTCCCGAAGTGAAATGTTTGGAAACATAAAGATAGCCTATTTGGCTTCGCGGAAAACGCAAATGACGACACTGGGAATCATCAGTCAGCCGTTTAATTCATCAAACTATCAACGCACTGTAGACCCCACATCATCCAACAGTTTATCCAGTTGCCTTTGGACAATCGCCAATTACACAAGATCAAAGTAAATTCCATGGTGATCGCAAGAATGTCCAGTGACGGGACACACATTACAATAATTGCCCCATCAAAAGATGAGGACGTTTTCGTTTTCGTGCATTTCAACGGAGAGCGGTCTGCAGCAGGTTTTTGAGAACTTACCATCTGGATGCCGCTGGGGTGACAGTGGCTATTGGTCCTGGGACCAGTAGGCTTTCGCTTAGGCTACGTTTCACGTTCGTTTCGCTTGAAGGGCCGTATGTGCTGATATTTGAAGTGGTCAAGGGCTCGAAATATAATAGCCTAACAGTTTGCTGGGTGCTTTAATTATTACTGCCTTGATAACATGCAATTGCCATATTTTATATTGATCGCTTTCTTTTTCTCCTAACGTGCAAAGTGTCTAAATATGTCATAAATATTTAATATGACTTAATTTGAAGCCTAGCTTATTCTCTTATTTTCAGTTGATATAGTGGGATTGTTAGAGGGACGTCACGAATGAGTTTTTAATGAGAGAGCCTGTCAACAACCAATCACCGTCCTCACCCCTTCTAAACTCGTGCATGAGAATCGACGTCACTCATAGCAACGGAGTTTTTATCTTAAGCTTAGGAGTTTGTATTATCCTTAGTATGAGTAGGTCTCAGAGGCGTTTTAAATCACTTTTAAGAAATTACTCCTACGTAAAATGTTTTAGCGCGAGTTAGGAGCACTCCTAGTGGTAAGATAAAAGGCTTTGTGAATACGGCCCCTGGTTTCTATATTTTTATAGCAGTAAAAAAATATACACATTCAAACATACATTTTTTTGTACATACTGTAAATCCTCAAAAAAAGACCAGACCATAAATTAGAGGCCAGGCTTCAGATAGTAGGGCGTGGTCGATACAGACAAATAAAGGCCGCACCCTGAATACAGGCCGGGGGTAAAATATCAGCACAAAGCAGACAGCACAATTTAATTTAATGCCTTTCATAAATACATGTTCTCCTTATATTGAATGTTGTTGGGCTGTTTGCAATAAAAAAGGCATTTTCCCAAGTAGACCTACTAGGCGAATTTGTTATTATACAGTTACTTGCCAAAACGATAGAAGGCAGAAGACAAAATACCTATTTTTTAAAAGATTTTGTTGCCGTTTCGTGATTTCCGCTAAGAATTTTTTTTTCTTCAGGCTAATATAACTTCAAAGTTTCAGGTGTTGCTGACTTCAAGTTACAATGACATTCTGTTACGTTAAATGACCGGATTACTTACGAAATGATCTGTTCTCGTACCTTCGTGTGCTGCATATCAGAAATGGCAAACAGAAAAGCGGATTATTCTGAGACGGCTCCTGTTACCGTGGAAACAATAAGTAAAGCTAGCTTTAGTGGCTGCTGCATATCAGAAATGGCTAACAGAAAAGTTTTGTCATTTTTCTCAATGATTAGTTTTTACATTTAGTCATTTAGCAGACGCTTTTGTCCAAAGCGACGTACAAGGGAGAGAACAATCAAGCTAAGAGCATTAAAAACCTGGTGTAACAATAAATACTGCTTTTTTTTTTTTTTCCAAAAAATTGAAAACGACAAAGAAAGAATAAAAAGAAGTGTGGGCCTGTTACTGCTTAAGCCAAGGTGCCAGTTAGGAAGGGAGGTGCTCTCTGAAGAGTTGGGTCTTCAAGAGCTTCTTAAAGGTATAGAGGGACGCCCCTGCTCTGGTAGTGCTAGGCAGGTCGTTCCACCAACGTGGAATTACAACTGAGAATAGTCTGGATTGCCTTGCTTGCACCTGGGGCAGTGCCAGACGACGCTCACTGGATGAGCGCAGCGTCCTGGGTGTAACATTTGCCCTTACAAGAGCATTTAGGTAGGTGGGAGCAGACCCAGTAAGCACTTTGTAGGCAAGCATAAGTGACTTGAATTTGATGCGAGCAGCTACCGGCAGCCAGTGGAGCTCAGTGAGTAGCGGGGTGACGTGCCCTCTTTGGTTAGATGAACACCAGATGCGCCGCCGCGTTCTGGATCATCTGTAGTGGTTTTACCACGCATGCCGGCAGGCCCGTTAGGAGGGCGTTGCAGTAGTCGAGGCGGGAACTCACCAAGGTTTGCACCAGCAGCTGGGTGGCATATTGGGTTAGGTACGGCCTGATTTTGCGGATGTTGTATAGCGCAAAGCGACATGACCTCGCGACAGAGGCGATGTGGGCTGTGAAGGTTAGTTGGTCGTCAATAATGACCTTGAGGTTTCTTGCTGTTTTGGATGGAGCCAGAGATAAAGAGTCAGTGTTGATGTTGATGTTGTGGTGGATGAACTGTTTGGCTGGGAAGACCATCAGTTCTGTTTTGGCCAGGTTCAGCTGAAGGTGGTGGTTTTTCATCCATGTGGATATATCAGCAAGACAGTCTGAGATCCGTGCCAAAACAGTGTTGTCCTCAGGAGGGAAGGTGGTAGGAAAAACCATGCGAGCGGATGATAGGGCCCAGCGAGGTGGTGTAGATGGCAAAGAGAAGTGGTTCCATTACCGACTCCTGGGGCACCCCAGTGGTGAGGTGTTGGGGTACAGATAGATGACCTTGCCATGACACCTTGAATGAGCGCCCAGAGAGGTATGATTCAAACCAGGAGTGCGCCTTGCCTGAGATGCCCATACTTGATAGTATGGACAGAAGGATGCGGTGGTTGCAGTGGTGGTCCGTCAGGGCCTTCAAGGCCTTCTCTGCTGGCCTAAACATCATCAGAAAATAAATGTAATAAATACATTTCATTTTAATATTTTCTTTTCATAAATATGTATTCAATTATTCCCCATAGTCCATTATCTTCATTTCATAGCTTCCAGCGTTGTTAATTTATGTTAGAGCTTTCATCCAATCATATTTCAGCTATCATGTGTTGCCACGCTCAGAGAAACCTTCCCCGAGAACAGAATTCTTCCCTGAGGCCTTCAGAATTCACATTGAAGGCCCGTGTACATCTGATTGGTTTTCACAACTGGCTGTTTCAGTTCATTTAAGTTGATTGAACTGAAACAGACAGTTGTGACAACCAATCAGATTTCGAGTTGGCGACACTGGGCCTTCTAGAAGGGCCGGAAGATTTCTTTCCTCGCGTTGAACGTGACACGTAAACGTCCTTTGATTGGATACTGAGGCAGACCGGTGCAGTGCTTCAGTGCTCAGTTTAGCTGGCTAATGCGAAAACGACGTACATCGGTTTCAATGCTTATTATGCTAGTTGTTTCAATTGGTAAGACTAAATATAATTACATTAACCAACTCAAATAAACTAGTTTACACCAACTTGATAATTCCAGTTTTTGATACAATTACAACGCCATTTTCAAGACGGAACTTTCAAGAAAAACTGGATATCGTGAGGATGGGAAGTTTAATGAAACTGCTTTGCAGGTGGGACAATGCGATGTTTAGTGGACAAACTTGTTTAAGCTCTCATAGGCTACTTTCGGTGGACTTAATAAAACTTTGTAGACTAATCCCTGAAAATCGCCTTTTATTTTTAAGTTGTGACAGTAATATCCAAGCGATCATATAACTGAGAGTTTACTACTCTGTTGTACTCGACTATGTTAAGGTGATGCAATGCTCACTTATACTGCCTTTCTGTATAAATATAATGGTTCGAGAGCCATGGCGTCATAATGATAGTATTAGGAGGTGGATTCACTCAGTTTAACATCGTGTAGGACATCGCTGAAGGCCCAGTCGTGAAATGCACGGACCGCCACTGGGTGGTTGATTGTATCAAACGCAGCTGATAGGTCAAGCAGGACGAGAACTGAGGATTGAGCTGCTGCTCTAGCTGTTTTTAAGGCCTCTGTCACAGATAGCAGGGCTGTTTCGGTGGAGTGACCGCTTTTGAATCCAGACTGGTTTGGATCGAGGAGATTGTTTGTTGACAGGAACTCTGTGACCTGTTTGGAGGCTGCCCTCTCAAGTGTTTTAGATAGGAGAGTGAGAAGTGAGACCAGTCGATAGTTTTCCACCTGAGTGGGATCGAGAGACGACTTTTTGAGCAGCGGCGTTACCCGAGCCACTTTGAATGAAGAAGGAAATGTTGCAGAATTAAATGAGGCATTATTCACCTGTGTTATTGCCGGTAGGACGGCAGGGGAAATGGCTTGAAGGATGTGGATGGGATAGTATACTAAATTAACACTGAAATGCCGTAAAATCATGACATAAAAAAGCTGTGAATAGAAATACAGTAGAGTATTGCTTATTTCACAAAATGTTTTGGTAAAATACTAAACGAAAACGAAATATAACTGTTAATTTTAAAGTAAGAAATTATATATGGCTGTAATTTACACGAAGAAAAGCTGAAATACAAGAAGCAGTGCAATGCAGTTTAAATTACAACATGGTGGTGTTAAAATACGAAACAAAATACAACTGTTAATTTTATAGTGAGATTAAAGCATACATTTTTAACTCTGTTACCATATTGGTTTTGAAATGTTTCATAGCTTACTTGCTCTTGATACTCTTCATAGCCTACCCTGCATTATGTCCAATATTTAACCATAAGCTACCTCTCAGTTTAACATGACTGACGTTCATTAAGTCAGTGCTTGATAACCGTGACCCCCTTCACACAAAAGGCAAGGACAAGGAACAGTGTGGCAGAATAAACATTTGCAGTTTCCATGACAATAGTTTCTACTTTGATGAACAGTACTCTACATGGATGCGCACATTTCTAGTTATAGTTGCTGCCCGGACTGAAGCGGACAGTTAGTCACTGAACTGGCTGCTATCTTCAGAGCCAGGAAGATGAGAAGAGTAAAACATAAATGAAGCGTAATGAAGTCTCCAATGGCAGTGTTGGGCATATCACTAGGATCACTACAGATGATCTACAGTAAATAGGCGTTTTTGTGGTTTCTGTGTCCAAAATCCATGGTTGATGATAAAATATTAATAATAATAATACATTTTATTTAATGATGACTCTACCTTTGAACTGACTTAACTGCGCATACTATGGGCTAGTCTCACCGCATCAAAGGAAATGTGGGCCTTGCGATGGCAGCCGTCTCACACTTTATCATGGCAGCAGTGGACCAACTCTTTCCTAGACATAGTTATGATGGAGAGATCTGTGGCCCGTGTCCATGAAGCTAGTAAGAAGACTTTACGTCCATGGGACGCAGCTTTCACTTCAGTTAAAGAAAGAGTGCAGCATTAGTATACAAAACAGAAGGGTTTTCTTTTATCTTTATGCAGAGAGAGAGACCAGGGACTTGGGTGGGTAAGGTGGTCAATGGGGTGGGGGGTTGTGCATGATTGTCCTGTGTCATGTGTATGTTTTTGTATTGATCTAAAATGTAAATTCTGTAATTTGTTTGTATCTCTACCTTTATATTATAAATAAGGAATTGATAAAAAAATGAAAAATACATTTATTTAATGGCACCTGTCATGACGCTCAAGATTACCTTGTGGGTCCAGTTCCTCTTAATCCTGTTTTTGTTGTTTATATTTTGTATGTGATTTGGGACGTGTGTGTGTGTGTGTGTGTGTGTGTGTGTGTTTCCAGGTACTGTTGCCATGAAGGAGCCGGTGTGTCTGATTGATAATGGGACAGACGGGCGCATGAGTGTACAGCAGGGGGCGCTAAAGATCCTGGAGCAGATCCAGCAGCCGGTGGTGGTGGTGGCTGTGGTGGGGCTCTACCGCACGGGGAAGTCCTACCTCATGAACCGGCTGGCTGGGGCACAAACAGGTTTAAGTGTTGTATTTGTATTTTAAAGATTCCCTAATGCTTCTTCAGAAAACTATCAATGTACCTGGATCTTGTCATGGTAATTGTTACCTTGGTCATTTTGATCCTCTCAGGCTTTGCTTTGGGCCGCACAGTGGAGTCCAAGACTAAGGGCATCTGGATGTGGTGTGTGCCTCACCCCAATAAAGCAGGTGGGCATGGATCACTCACTCACACACACACACACACACACACACACACACACACACACACACACACACACACACACACACACACACACACACTCACACAAACACACAAACAAACAAACAAACACAAACAAGCGAGCACACACACAGAAAATGTGTGTGTGTGTGTGTGATAGGTGAAAATTCACCCTAGTTACATCAGGACTCCGGAGCTGCATGAAAGTATACGTATTTATTAGACAAACAAACACAGACAATTGCTATCGGGCTCCCCTCCCAGCACAAGGCTGTAAGTGAAGGCAGTGATAAACCCATCGCACAAGGTTTATATAGTCAGAAGTTTAGCTTTCAGCAGGGATAGCCACGTGCAGAGATGGGCAGTATTTCAATTACTTGTATTTGAAATACTAGTTAAATTGCTTTTGAGTATTTTGTAATTTGTATTTGATAGGGCCGATAAAAAATCGAATGTAATTTGTAACAAAATACTTTAGAGTGGAGTAATTTTGTATTTAAAATACTCAAATTACTTTCTCCAGTGTTTAGGCAGAAGGAGATTATTTTTCTGTCGGATTCTACCACGAGACCATCTGATCTGCCTCTGAATGTCATTGTCGAATCAGTCAATTTGCCAAAGTGTTGCTTCTCATGGCCCGCCCCTTTTTGGGGCGAAAAGGAAATCACCCCAGATCTCTCTCATTGACTCTCATGTTAAATCAATTTTTTTCACAAAACAGGGTTGTGGTCGAAAACTTAGAAAGCTGTCTTGATCCTTGTCAATTTATCTTCAGTACACCGACTTAAAGGAGGTTCTTTCAAAGAGCGAATCGAGTTGTTGCACTGAACGTTAGCCATCTTGACACAATGTGACTTGATGAAAGCCGTGTGATGTCCTTATACGCAATTAGAGCTAAGGTCCGGGACGCGATCTGGCACTCCACGCCTGGGTGAGACTCTCCACTTTGTGAATGAGGCGCACCTCACCTAAGACGCGATCTGGCACTCCGCGCCTGAGCGAGACGCTCCACTTTGTGAATGAGGCGCACCTCACCTAGGACGCTATCTGGCACTCCACACTGCATTGCATAGAGGCAGGGGCCCGGGCACACATGAGACTCTTATTAAAGATCTTAGCCTACTATAAACGTTGTTGAGACTCGCACTAAAGATCTTACTCATTCTCACAGAGACAAAACAAATAGCTACACGGCCATTTATCTGTGTGATGTCACATGTGTGCGCCAGTGTTGTCAATCACATGTGGGCACCAATGTTGTCAAAGATAATCTGTAACTTGTGGAAGTTGTATTGTTAAGCGGTGAGTACTTTGGTAGATTAAAGTATAAACTTTGAATACAAATGCTATTACAACTTCTATACGTTATCTGTAAGGTTGTGAGTGTGCAGTGGTAATGTAAGTTGGATTCGTAAAATGTATTTTAGGAAATAAATGACATTGCTTGACGTGTAGCTATTTGTCTCTGTTTTGTTACTGACTTTCAACTTAATAAAAATCTCAACAACGTTTATAGTAGGCTACGTGTATTGTTTTGTCTCTGTGAGAATGAGTAAGATCTTTAGTAAAAGTCTCAACAACGTTTATAGTAGGCTAAGATCTTTAAAAAGAGTCTCATCGGCGCGGAGTGCCAGATCGCGTCCTAGGTGAGGCGCGCCTCATTCACAAAGTGGAGCGTCTCGCCCATGCGAGGAGTGCCAGATCGCGTCCTAGTCCTTACCTTGCAATTACGTATGACGAAAGCACGGTGGGGATAGCCCTCCCGGAAGCCATAGAGATTGCAATGAGAGCACTGTGGCGGCGTTTACAAACATGAAAAAAAGGATACGGAACCACTGACATGGGCCCATCATAATAGCCTGCACCTGGCCCCGTGGTTACTTCGTTACGCCACTGAATAACCCAAACCTGAATGTTCTGCTATACCAAATTGTGAGTAAACTGAAAATTCCGAAAAAGTATTTCCTGTATTTTAAAAATACAAAATACATGTATTGTATTTTGTTACATTTTCTGGCAGCAGTATTTTGTATTTTATTTTGATACATTTATTTGAGGGGTATTTTGTATTTTGTATCAAAATACATTTTGATGTATTTTTGCCCATCTCTGGCCACGTGGTGGTTTTCTCACGTCCGAGGCTCCCTGTCTTGCAAGGATGTCAGTTTTGCACAAGGTCGGAAGAAGCAGAGTTCCCTTCTTATCCCCTCTGGTCTAAACATGCTCTTGTTCATATGCAGATTAAGTGGCACCTAATATTCTAGTTACACACACAGAGAGAAAAGCCATGCTCCTGCTTTCAGAAGCACATGATTCATACAAGGAATATATCAATACAAGGCACTTGATTATTATATTCTTAAGTCATTAACAGTGTTTGGAAATAAACTCTATCTGTGTGTGTGTGTGTGTTTCTCCATTCACAGACACACTGTTATGTTCTTCCTTTGATCAGGTCACACCCTGGTGCTGCTGGACACAGAGGGGCTGGGAGACGTGGAGAAGGTGAGGGCTGTGTGATGCATAGTCTGGAGCAAATATGTAGTTGGGTAGTGTGTGTGTGTGTTTGTGTGTGTGTGTGTGTGAGAGTGTGTGTGTGTGTGTGTGTGTGTGTGTGTGTGTGTGTGTGTGTGTGTGTGTGTGTGTGTGTGTGTGTGTGTGTGTGTTGATTAATGCCTATCCATGCTTTTTTTTTGTGTATAGGGTTAGCAATGTCAGTCTGTGTCCTTTATAAGATATACTCTGTTCCTATAGCTCAATGCTGGTGCTATTCTGTGTGTCAACGTCAACGAAGATCAAACATTTTTCCCAACAATCCATTTCTGTGGTTTCCAGGGCGATGAGAAACATGACACCTGGATCTTCTGTCTGGCTGTTCTACTCAGCAGCACTCTGGTCTACAACAGCTTGGGCACCATCGACAACATTGCCCTGGAAAAACTGCAGTATCCTTTCACTCACATACAGATACACACACAGAGATACACACCCAAACACACAGACAGACACACACAGAGATGCACAGACAGACACACAAACACACACAAATGCACAAACACACAAACAAACTTCATCCAACGAGAAACAGAATGTCTGCAAAAAATCTCTCAATGAGATGCACCTTTCCTGAACAGCTTTCCCAACAGCTACGTGACGGAACTGACAGAACACATCAAGGTGAAGTCGAGTGAGCATGACCAGACCACGGAGCTGATGCGGGACTTCCCCTCCTTCGTGTGGACGGTCAGAGACTTCTCCCTGTACCTGGAGCTGAAGGGCAAACCCATCACTGCCGATGAGTACCTGGAGAACGCCCTGAAGCTGAAACCAGGTGAGAGACACACGGACACGCACACACACACACACACACACACACACACACACACACACACGCACGCACATGCAGTGGCGGTTTTAGACACGGGCCACCCGGGCGGTGGACCGGGGCGGCACTTTTTCAGGTCACGTGAGGGGCGGCACGACCAAGTAAATAAATCAATAAACATGTTTTCTATTATCTATCATATCACTGTGTGGGGAATTGGGGAATTGGCGAATTGGCGCCCCCTGCGGCTGCAGGCGCTCCTCCTTGCGCCCCTGCTTGCTAAGAAGGTGCAATGTGAAAACGGGGAAGGGGAGGGACCGCGGGGGAAAAGTTAACCTCTGGGACTCCCAACTGGAACAGACAAGTGGGGGGACGGGGGGATCCACTGTAGGCTATAGAGCATACCTGGGCATTGTACGGCCCGCGGGCCAAATACGGCCCTCCGGGTGATTCTGACCGGCCCGCGAAAGATTACATGATAATTCGAATTTTTTTTTTTTTTTTTTTTTTTTTACAAAAAAATCATTTTCATTTCAAACTGTTTTCTTAAGGACTTCGAAATACCATAGTCAGAAAATATCTCTGAACACAGCTGAAGTGTTGAAATTGAACTTGAAATTGAATAAGGTGCCAGATATC
The DNA here is from genome assembly GCF_963457725.1 of Sprattus sprattus. Taxonomy (NCBI): domain Eukaryota; kingdom Metazoa; phylum Chordata; class Actinopteri; order Clupeiformes; family Clupeidae; genus Sprattus; species Sprattus sprattus. Next base: position 32,598,868 of record NC_137911.1, on the reverse strand, counting down.
TAGAGACTTCCAGGCGAAAAACACCTGTTGGTTTGCTCAAATGGTAGATGCTGCGTGCGCTTTCTATTACTGTGTATGCATGGCAAGTTTGAGAGCGCCAAAGTTGCGTAGTGGCCGCAAGCGGTATTGCAGACAGACAGAGATTTCAAATTGGATATGAAGATGAAATCTGACACATAGTTCCAGCGTTGAACTAATAAAATAATTGCTGTCTGTGGTTCTATATGGGCTGTGGAAATAATTTAGAAAAATTATAGTTTGAGATGGATTGATAATTGATATAATTGAGAACCCCTGGTTAAATGTGTTCTTGGACACATCAATTTGAAAGCTGGACCAAAGTGTTTGATTAAATTCAATTACAACAAGGCCTAATAAGATAAGCTGTAAGTACAGTTTGGAGTCTGGACAGTCTTTTTTACTCAACGCCTCAATAGGTAGATCTTGCCTTCACCAAGGCAAAGGTTGGTGGTCTTAGGCCTAAAAAGTTTGGGGACCACTGATGTAGGCATATAAAGTCAAAAAGGCAACAAAACTGGGACAGTTTTCTTTACACAGTTACACAGATCAGTGACTTGTTGTCTTGTTTATTTTGGCTACAAAGATGATGTGATGTCTTTAGAAAGCTAAGAAAATCCTTGTTTCATAAGTATATGAAACTCAAAATGCCCTTTGTTATTAATGTGAATGAAAATGAGTCAAATGTTACATTTTGTTTATCATTTTGGAAATTCAATTTGATTAATTATATTTTTGAAAGCTAACATCACATTTGAATTGCCAAATAATAACATACACTCTTACTCTTATTATGCATAATTGAGTTCGGCATTTTGGCCCGGCCCTCCAAAATATTTTCAGTTGCTCATTTGGCCCCCTGGGGAAAATAATGTAATTAGCCAACGGAATGTTCAAATTAGCCAACGGAATGTTCAAATCTTCTCTAAGCAGTTTCAAAGACAGAACATTTGCCATTTGCTTTCGTGACAAAGTATAGTTTACCAGTAATAAATTGAAGTGTGGCATGCATAGAATTCTAGGCAGTAACCAAGCAGCTAATTGTTCCTCCCTGAAAGAAGTTAATATAGCGTTTAATGACAGATACTTTATACTTAGCATGTAGGCAGTAAGGGCATGTTTATTCCCATTGATTCCCTCAAGTGTGTTATTTAAACTTCTCTCTGAAGGATTTGTGCAATTGTGCACATTTTATCTTTAATTTATTTAGTCATAATATATATATTATGACTAATATGACTCGGGAGGGGGTCTCGCCCGGGGCGTATTTCCATGTAGAACCGCCACTGCGCACATCCACATACTAACACAAACACACACACTGTACTGCCAGTCTCTTTTCATCATTAATGAGAATTGGTTGATTGTGTCGAAACAGGTTCCTCCATGGAAGTTCTTAGGCTCAATAAGTTGCGTCAGAACTTGATAAAATTATTTGCTGTGCGACGCTGCTTCGTGATGGAACGTCCAGCCAACAGCAAAGACATGAAACGCATGGAGCAGCTGAAGGACTCTGACCTTAACTCCAGCTTTGTGCAGCAGGCAAAAGCGTTCTGCAGCTACATCCACCACAGCGCCCAGGTCAAGGCCATGAGGGGAGGCCGGGGGCTGAACGGCAGGAGTGAGTAGCACCTGTCACTTCATGATACCTGATTCCAGCAGCCTTTGAGCTCAAAGGCAGAATTTGAGAGCATCATTCCTGATTGTCCCTATACCCTATATATGTAGATAGAGCTGCCACAAGGGACCAGTAGTCAGTGATGCTGGTCTGGTCTAAAAACCAGTGGAAGGAAGATGTCCTCATAGATGATAGTATCCCAATGTTTTAAATAAGGGAAATATCTGAATCAGCAGTGATACAAATTATAGCTTCCCTAAGACACTCAAAAGCCAAGGATGCATATGGATTGGACACTATATTTTTGAAGTCAAATAAGGTGGCCCTTGCTTGCTGGAATAAGCAGTGGTGTCCCCTATCTTTAAGTCTGGTGATAAAGCAATTGTGTCAAACTACAGGCCCATCAGTATTCTATCAGTGACTTCCAAGGTGTGTGAAAAATGGGTAGCAGAACAGCTGACAGCACACTTAAATTTAGGGAACACCCCTCTGCACCCAATGCAGTTTGGATTCCGTGTGTATCACTCTACGGAGACAGCCTATAACAAATTCTAACAGAAACTCGTCACATTTAGCTGTTTCATAAAATCAGGAGATCTGTATTTAACGCCAATAGGCTAAATAAACATAACAGTAACACGTATATAAAACCAACACATGCATGGTTATTAACCTTCCAAACAAAATGTGATCGTGTTAACAGAAAGTTCACGAAGTGTCTTAAAGTCCCAGCTGTTCTGTTGTATTTAAAGAGCCAGTGTTCGACAGGCCGCAATAATCCTTAAAGATTCAGTAACAATCCCGTGTGCCACATTAATCCAAATGTTATCCAAAAAAACAATACAGAATCCTCTTCAACTCAAAAAATAGCAATTCTTTGCTAAACAGGAAACTGTGTAAAACAGGAACAAAAAAATAAATATCGCCCTTCTCACCGCTTCAGGAGCTGGAAGGAATCTTCCATATTCCAGTAATCCTTAATGCTTTGTGACGGTCTAGAGAATAACGTCAATGGCAATGTAAATAATAAACACAAATAAAAAAAAAAACTTTGTGTAGCGAAGGGAGAGCGTGGTCATCCCACCCGGACTCGACCCGGGTCTAAAGGGTGCCTAACATGCTCTCTGACCGCCACACCAAAGAGCCCGGCTCAATGGCATGGCAGCCAGAGAGCATATTCACCTGTAGGGACGATCACATCGTCACACTTTGTTTGAAACAAATCTGGCCTTTTTTCTAAGTTGTCTCAGTATCATACATTCACCTTAGCTTGCCGCCACTACTCAATTCAAACACCTCACCACACTGAGAAAACCAAAACCTCCCCCTTTTGAGCGTTCACCTCTTCCTCTTTCAACCCAGGAGCGTCTCTGTTTAAAGTGGTTGCATATCATTATTCTAGTCAGATGGGTCATGTACTTATACGTATATATACAGCCGCGGAAAAAATTAAGAGACCACTTCAAAATGATCAGTTTCTCTGGTTTTACTATTTATTGGGAAGTAAATTGAACATTTTTGTTTTATTCTATAACTACTGACAACATTTCTACCCAATTTAAAATAAAAATGTTGTCATTTAGAGCATTTATTTGCAGAAAAATGACAATTGGTCAAAATAGCAAAAAAAAAAATATTCCACCAAATATTGATTTCTGAACTCTTCTTAAGTTAAAACATTAGTATTGCGCTGTTTAAAAATGAATATGAACTTGTTTTCTTTGCATTATTCGAGATCTGAGAACACTGCATCTTTTTTGCTTTTTTGACCAATTGTCATTTTTCTGCAAATAAATGCTCTAAATGACAATATTTTTTATTTAAATTGGGTAGAAATCTTGTCAGTAGTTTATAGAATAAAAGAACAAAAATGTTCAATTTACTTTAACACATTCCACTAAATAGTAAAACCAGAGAAACTGATAATTTTTAAAGTGGTCTCTTAATTTTTTCCACGGCTGTATATGGCTTGACTGGATTTATGTCCAGCATACATATAAAAAGGTATCAGAGAGCCTTACATTGACTTCTTAGTACCTGTATCAAGCCACTCATATTATGTGAACATCACAAGCTAATTGCTACTTCCTAGAAAATGTTAAGTCCAAATTGGATAGAGGTGGGGTAGTTGGCACAGTTTTTTTGGATCTTAAGAAGGCTTTTGACACTGTGAATCACCAGACACTGTTAGCAAAATTATCATATTATAATTTCTCAGCAGAAGCCACAAAATGGATGAAGTCATATTTGGCTGATAGGAATCAAAGTGTACACTTTGGAAGTAGCTTTTCTCCATACCTCAGTAATAATATTGGTGTGCCCCAGGGGTCAGTATTGGGTCAGTATTGGGGCTGATCTTGTTTAGCATGTACATTAATGATTTACCATTAGTGTGTCCAGCTACAGTATTAATGTTCAAATGTATGCAAATGACACTGTTCTTTGCAAAAACCAAAGAACAGGCTGCCACTAAACTAACTGCAGCATTGGTCCATGTTTCCGACTGGCTAAAAACGTCATCCCTACACTTGAACACAAATAAAACAGTCTGTATTTTCTTCTCCAAGAAATCATCAAATTTACAGCCCCCTGATGTCTTTATTATAGGAGAAAAGCTCACTTTTCTGATTTTATATATCTGTTTTTTATATATCTTTAATGATCTACAATCATTTTAGATTGCAATTAAACATTTAAAAAAAACTTGTCAAAAAGGTGGCCGATACCATTCAATTTAACTTGGCTAATTTGAGACATGTTAGGCAGTACTTACCTACAGAGGCAGCCACACTTTTTATGCATGCCATGATCTTTTCTCACATCTCGTACTGTTACACAAGCTGATCATAAGCAAGTACAATAACTCTGAAATCAATAGAGACCCTCTACAAACAGACCTTAAAAACTCTAGACCAGAAGCCCACCAGCTATCTCCATCGCCATATAACTACAAAGTATAACTTATTCAAATGTAACAGTTTCTTACAGTTTGTCGATGCCTGTCTCATTTTTTAAATATTACATGGGCTGGCACCTTCACCATTAAATTAGTTTATAAAGTTGAAGGCTGGCAATGGCTTGGCAACTAGGGCAGTCACCAGGGGAGACTGTGTTATACAGTATAGACACAGTACGTTTGGACAGACAGTCTTCTCAGTATGAGCCTCTTATTACTGGAATACCCTCCCTACTGATGTGAGGAAGTGTGCAAGTATTTCAGTGTTCAAAAACAAACTTAAGAAATGGATGAAAAATAACCAAACCTGCAACCATAATTAGGCCACTGCATTACTCTCACGGTTACTTCTAACGCCTTGTCTGTCTGGTTTTTACAATTTGTTATCTTAACTGCACTGTTTTGTTACACTGTTGCTTATCTTATATAATTTTGTATTATTATTTCTTTCTTTTATTTCCTTATCTATGTCATGCCCTGACAACGGATGAAAATAGCTTACCTAGCTAATTCCGGTGCACTTAAATTTTTCTGGGAAATGTTTATCAATGTACACTGTCCCTTTAAAAAAAAAAAAAAACATGCATAAAACGCATAAATACTGGTCTGGGCAGAAGACCAGTAGTCAGTATATAATTGATACATGTTCTAGTGGTTGTATTTCACTGGTCTGGAACTAACTAAATGGTCTGTAATGGCCTCTCTGTTGACCTGCTGGTCAGGAATGGCATCTCTGTTGACCTGCTGGTCTTTAATGTGTATCTGTTATCCTAATGGTCTGTAATGACTGTCTGTTGTCCTGCAGTGCTGGGCAGCCTGGCAGAGACGTATGTGGAGGCGATCCGCAGTGGGAAGGTGCCGTGTCTGGAGAGTGCTGTGGAGTCGCTGGCGGCGATCCAGAACGGCCGGGCCATCACAGAGGCTCTGAAGTCCTACCGGGCGGAGGTGGAGCGCAAAGTGAAGTTCCCCACAGAGGCTCAGGAGGCGCTGTCTATGATTCACACTGCTGCAGAGAAACGGGCCATCAGCATTTTCATCAATGAATCATTCAATGACCAGGACCACAAACACCAGCAGCAGCTCGAGGTACCATCAGTTTCAGACATAAACACACTCACATCTAACAAACCCATACACACACACACACACACACACACGCACATCTCACTCAACAAACTCAGGCAGAGCATGCTACAGCAGTTTTAGGACCAAACGCTGGGTAGGTTTTGTCAAAAGTTAAATGTTTTTTATTCTGGCCTGAAGAGTAGATAAAAAGAGTTTTGCCATGCATCTTGTTGTGTTCTTTTTTGCAAATTTGTCCTTGTTTTGGGATCAATATTTACGACGGTCAAATAAATCCAAAACAAATAAACAGCGTATGCTGTTTGGATCTGAAAATTATCTAAATTAGGAATTGTATTAATGACTTTAATGCCCTGGATCATTCTTGTCCCTCTTTCCACAGGCAGACATGGAGAAAGAGTATGGGGAGTTGTGTAAGAAGAATGTCAAAGTGTCTCGTGAGAAGTGCCAGTTAGTCATCTCTCAGGCGTTTGCCTCTCTGGAGAAAGCTCTGAACAACGTCTCCTACGTAAGGTCTGGGGGCTATGAAGACTTCCGCTATGCACTCAACAGAGGAGCTCAACTCTACAGATCAGAAAAAGGCAAGGGAGTCATGGTGAGTTCCACTGAGTGCGTAAGTGCATGTGTGGTGGGAGTGTGTGTGTGTATGCAGATCAGAGAAATGTGTGTTTGTGCGTGTGTGTTGCAAGAAATGAACTGAGCTCTTCAGATTATCATGGCAACAAAGTAGTCATGGGTATTACAAGTTGTATTATGTATCTCTGTGTGTATTTGTGTGTGTCTGTGTGTGTAACTCATTTTATTGAATATTTATTTTCATTTGAAATCTGTGTGTGCGTGTGTGTGTGTGTGCGTGTGTGTGTGTGTGTGTGTGTGTGTGTTGTCAGAGTGAGGAGGTCCTGACAGAGTATCTGGAGGGGAAGAACGTAGTTGGGAAGTGCATCCGTGCTGCTGACCGCTCTCTAACTGAAGCCCAAAAGAAGATTGAAGGTGAGGGGAATGTTTTAAACAGACAGGATTTCAAACTTTTAGAAATGTTTTACAGTGAAAGACTTGTAGATAGGATCCTAAATAGTCTCACCTGTCAATTTTGTCCGGTTCCGTATTCCTTTCTTTCAAAGAGCTATTATAGTTTTTCACTATTGTTAAGAAGTAAAAAGCGAAAATTCGGCACAATCTGCACAACCTTCACGTCATGTATCAATCGCTCGCCCCAAGTGGGAAATACTTAAGATTCCCTTATCTACATTAGAGTCAGATTTTCCTTGTGAACACACTGATGTCAATTACACATCACGTTGTTGTCAAAACAGTGTACACAAAGTTCTGTTGTTGCACACAATTTTCAAGTAAAATCTCAAAGCATCAACCTGCAAGCCACAAATAGTCAAATCTCGAAACTTTCAGGTCTTTTGACCAATTTGCAGTGAGGACTGCACCATAAAAGTGTCTTGAGCCTCTGTTTTGTTTGATAAACTATTGAAAACTTTGAAAAGATCGACAACCAGAGAAGGAGAGGGGTAAGAGTGAGAGGAGGAGGAAGAGGAGGACAAGAAGGAGGAGGAGTAGGAGGTTGAAGAGTAGGAGGACAGAGAGAAGGAAGAGGAGGACAAGGAGGAGGAAGAGAATGAGGACAAGGTGAAGAAGGAGGAGGATCAGGAGAAAGAAGAAGGAGAATGGTCATCTCTTAATGAGATTTGGGCCGCTGTGGTAGACCATGTTTTCATGGTTTTTCATTAGAACCTTCAGGATGGAGAACAAGTACGAAATCTGTTTGCCTTGTGTACTGTAATACTGCATATCAATATACAGTAATATACGTAGTGTGCTCACAGTATTTGTATTTTGCAGGACTGAAAGAGAACCACACTGTGGAGGAAGAAAACATACTTTTAATATTTTTTTAAAGCAAAGTAGCATTTTCCAGGAGATATAAAGGGTTTTGCATTTTCAGTTAGTTGCTTTGGGATTTGTGTTTAGAGTTTTGAGAATGAGGCATGCTTTCAAAAAATGTGTGTAAGCAATTGAGAAAAACTTAAGCATTTTGTATACAATTTTATGTCAATACAATCTGGTGGAACAGGAGACTGAAATTGTAAATATGGTTTGTGAGAACAACGGTATTGCTGTTTTATGTTTGACTATGAAAAATGTAGGCCTACACTGATACATTTTACAAGGAGAAATTGCTCAATGAGTCATTGTCATTCATATGGTGTGTTTTGATGATTGTGTTTTCAATTTTGCACTTCTGTGTGCTGTAAATGCTTGGTAGTGTGCAGCTAATGCTTAGTTGTGTGTACTAAATGAATGTATGTGTGTGTGTTTTGAAAATATGGCTGTGTGTACCAAATGAAAACACGAGTTCCATTTAGTGAACAGTTAAGAGATTTGATAGCAAAGAGTCATCTTGCAAAGGGAGTGTCAGGTTTAGCATTTTGTGTGTGAGGTTTTCAATTTTCTGTGTGCAGTTCTGAGTAAGACGTTACTGTTTTGAAAAACGGGTTTTAGCAACAGTGAAAAACTGTATTGTCAGGTTCTGATTTCCTTTCTTTCTAAGAGCGATAATTGACAGCATACACAAACATGTTTCGTACTCATTAGACGAGCGCACCATCCGGGGGGTAACATTTGCCCTTACAAGAGCATTTAAGTAGGTGGGAGCAGAACCAGCAGTCACTCTGTAAGCAAGCATAAGTGACTTGAAATATATGCAAGCAGCTACAGGCCGCCAGTTGAGCTCTATAAGTTGCAGGGTGACGTGTGCCCTCTATGGTTGGTTGAACACCAGGCACGCTGCTGCGTTCTGGACTATCTGTAGTGGTTTCACCACACATGCCGGCAGGCCTGTTAGGAGGGCGTTGCAGTAGTCAAGGCCAGGGGCGGACTGGCCATCTGGGATACTGGGCGAATCCCCGGTGGGTAGACGGGGTTAGAACGGTCAAAAACACCGGCCCCTGTCGGTCTCCGACTGGCCCATCGTCAGCAGCAACATTAGTCCATTCTTCATAGAAGATGTTTAATTGACTCTAATAATTATTTTGAGTTTAAATCGCTGACTGAATTTTATACTACTCCCCCAATCTGTTTTCACACTCATGGTGCCTATTTTTCGAAAATGTTCTGAAGTGTCTCTTTACTCATCTAATGTTTTCCGTCAGTCTAACTTTGTTTTAGGGGTTAATAATGTGAATCACTCTAGCCTAGTAAACACTTGCACATCACTCGCTCGCAGACACCTTTAACACCCCTACACACACACACCCAGCATGCAACATTACTGATACCACTGCTGTTCAAACCCCATCGTAGGTTCATTTCTACAATATATTTCATACCAGGGGCGGCTTGTCCATAAGGGCAACGCAATGCCTACGGGAAAAGGAGTTTTATTTTCTGTCGGATTTTACCACTAGACCGACTGATCTACCCGCTGAATGTCATTGGGGAATCAGCCAACTGTCACACAGGCAACAGTCAGGCAAACCTGGCTAGCAGGCTGTGAAGTGGCTAACGTGGTCTGTATTTCTATATAGGCTACCACTGTCACTTTTCATAGGTTTTACAGTGTGAATGTTCGATTCTTGCACTTACAGTCCTCACCTACAGTTATTTTCTATGTGATGACTTGTTTAGCTTTTGTAAGCCAATACTTTCAAGATCAGTCAATAAATATTGTTGGTTTTGACTTATATGTTGCCCCCTCCTTTATGTTGTTATTGGGCGTAGCATGTGTCCTGCTATGTTAAATCATACAACTTTTGAGACATGTGGATAATGAAAAAGTGGGATATTTTAATGTTGAGCCACATCATGTTTGCTTATGAAGGCTGAATGCAACTTTCTTTCATAGCTTTCCACCTGTAACTAGCTACTCTAGCTATGTAGGTAGAGGGGAAATATTTCTGTTGTGTGCTGCCATCTAGTGGATAAAAGGGTATTGCTGTATGAGTTAATCAGCTAACAACAAATTGATACAATTGACCCATCTGCAAACTCCGCCCCCCTTAGCAACGGTTGCTATATCAGTCAAGCATTCACGTTTCCCAGGTTCTCAGCATTGGTATGAATGGCGTGGCAACATGTTTTCAACCGTGTCAATTTCAGCTCTACCCAAAGAAATCACAAGCAATTTTTGGGAAGACGGCAAGATCTCAGATCGAAGCAGGCAAAAGGGTCTGCATAATGCTTATGAAGGCTACAACCACGACATTACATGCCGTGTTTGTAGACAGTCAAATGCTAAGGCTAAAAGGTTAATTCCAGCTATATTTATGTGTTCTATTAATACGTTATTTTCTTTGGTATTTTGTCATTCAGAATTTCAGATTTGCAGTGGGGATTTCTGGGTAACATGTTTAACACTGTTAATGGACCAGATCATTTAAATATTCGTCTCGCGAGAAAGGTAACAGAGTGACATTAAGGCTGCTAACTGTCAATAGCAAAGGAGCAAGACTGCTATACCCTATTGTGAAGGCTACACGAGTCTATTGAAAATGTCTTATAAACACAAAAGTGGCAGTAAGAAAAGGCAAGAGAGAAACGAGCTGCAGGAGAACGTGGCAAAGCTACCCAAATTAGATTATTTAGATTTTTCAACAAACGTTCGCCAGTCCGTGGAGTCTGCTAGTGCTACGGACGACCCTCCTGCTAGCACGCAAGGCTCATCGAATGCCATTCAAATAGGTGAGTTAGTACAAGGGTATTTGATGGGCTGCCATGCCCCCTTTAACAAGTCGCAGTGGAGCACCCGTTTCATTATGTGTTTTTCAGATGTGGGTAAAGCAGGTGTGTCGCTTGTCATCCGTGTTTTAAGAACGCTTTAGCACACTTTGACCCTGTGTGTACTTTACCGCGAGTCCGAGCGCGTCCTGTCTACTTTCAAAGAGCAAGAGGACTTTGAGTGTGAGAGGTGTCGGGCCATCCGTGACCGCACCATGGCCAGGAGGATGGAAAACAGAACGTGTGTGTCTGTGTTTAATAATTTAGTTAGTTTCATCGTGTCTGCGTTGCTTGTATACACAATTTAAATATCCTATTGAAACTTCTTCTTGTAAATATTGTTAATACATTGTTTGCTGTTCCTCTTAATAAATTAGTTAATTACGTTATGTTGGACGTCTGTCATTTTTAAGATCAGGGTTATCGTAAACAGTGCTATCTAGGCTACTTTCTGACCATTTCTAACGAGTTAAACAAGATTTCGTTCTTTGTGTACACACCTGTCACAATCATATCGATTACAAACATCTTTGTTTAGCGTAATAGGGAACGCCAAAGTAACTATAGGGCCCGTCAAAATAACGTTACGCCACTGTAGGCCTACAGATGTCATCATTGACAGGGTAGTCGAGAAGAGCGATCTGATGAAAAGGCTGCTTTTGTGATGAGGTAAAATAATACGCTGACTTGAAACACTCATAGTGGATCAGATTAAGTTAATTAATATGTTTTAATATAAATCCTTTACTTAAATTTAAGTAACAAGGTTGAAAGAAATGACATGTCTAAATAGTAATGTGACCTACGGTCAATAGATCATACTTTTGATAAGCCTACGATAACAGTATTTTGGGAGAACTTTTCATAAAGCTTCTCAAAGTGTTAAAATGTTTGTGTCTCCTAGTGCACATTGATCGTTTAAGTCAGTGATTCCCAACAAGGGGTAAGTGGTACATACCACCTGAGGTGCGCAAGCAAACTGCAGGGGGTATGTGGATAAATTAACGAATGTGTGCAGCATAGTCACTGCATGAGTGAAGGGGTACTCATGGTGTGACAAAAAGGCTTAAGGGGTACGCATGTCAAAAGCAGTTGTGGGAAAAACCCACGCTGTCACACAGCGCGCTTACATTTTTCCCCGTCAATACCTGGTGGTGGCCTGCTCTTGGTTAAAAATGCCCGGCCTGAAAAATGTCCCCAGTCCAGCCCTGGTGAGGACCTCTCCTGGGCAACCAACTCTGCATCACTGGCGAAGAAAGCCCAGCGGCGCCTCTACTTCCTCCGCAAGCTCAAGAAAGCAAAAGCTCCCACTCCCATCCTGAACACATTCTACAGGGGCACCATTGAAAGCATCCTGTCAAGCTGCATCACTGTGTGGGGCAGTTGCTGCACTGAACACAGCCGAAAAGCACTGCAACGCGTGGTGAACACAGCTGCTAGGATCATTGGTGCCCCACTCCCTTCCTTGCAAAACATATACACCACCCGCCTCACCTGGAAAGCCACCTCGATTGCGAGGGACACCAGCCACCCCGCACACAGCCTTTTCAGCCTCCTACCTTCTGGAAGAAGGTATAGGACCCTCCGTTGCCGCACCACCAGACTCAGCAATAGCTTCATCCACCAAGCTGTCAGGAAGCTAAATTCTCTCCACTCACTCCCCCCAGCCATATCCGACAGTCTGACAACAGGCTGAAATCCCCCCCCCTCCAAAAATCACTCAGGACTCTGAAACAAACTGTCTCTGCACTTTTATCACTTTTTATCACTTATCACTTTTTATCACTTATCACTTCTACCTCTTTTAACTTGCACTGCTAATACGTTTATCTGTATGTTCTATTTAGTGATATGTTATGTTAAGTTATGTAATGTCTTGTCTGTATACTGCTCTAAGCAGTGGCGGTCCGTGCATTTCACGACTGGGCCTTCAGCGATGTCCTACACGATGTTAAACTGAGTGAATCCACCTCCTAATACTATCATTATGACGCCATGGCTCTCGAACCATTATATTTATACAGAAAGGCAGTATAAGTGAGCATTGCATCACCTTAACATAGTCGAGTACAACAGAGTAGTAAACTCTCAGTTATATGATCGCTTGGATATTACTGTCACAACTTAAAAATAAAAGGCGATTTTCAGGGATTAGTCTACAAAGTTTTATTAAGTCCACCGAAAGTAGCCTATGAGAGCTTAAACAAGTTTGTCCACTAAACATCGCATTGTCCCACCTGCAAAGCAGTTTCATTAAACTTCCCATCCTCACGATATCCAGTTTTTCTTGAAAGTTCCGTCTTGAAAATGGCGTTGTAATTGTATCAAAAACTGGAATTATCAAGTTGGTGTAAACTAGTTTATTTGAGTTGGTTAATGTAATTATATTTAGTCTTACCAATTGAAACAACTAGCATAATAAGCATTGAAACCGATGTACGTCGTTTTCGCATTAGCCAGCTAAACTGAGCACTGAAGCACTGCACCGGTCTGCCTCAGTATCCAATCAAAGGACGTTTACGTGTCACGTTCAACGCGAGGAAAGAAATCTTCCGGCCCTTCTAGAAGGCCCAGTGTCGCCAACTCGAAATCTGATTGGTTGTCACAACTGTCTGTTTCAGTTCATTCAACTTAAATGAACTGAAACAGCCAGTTGTGAAAACCAATCAGATGTACACGGGCCTTCAATGTGAATTCTGAAGGCCTCAGGGAAGAATTCTGTTCTCGGGGAAGGTTTCTCTGAGCGTGGCAACACATGATAGCTGAAATATGATTGGATGAAAGCTCTAACATAAATTAACAACGCTGGAAGCTATGAAATGAAGATAATGGACTATGGGGAATAATTGAATACATATTTATGAAAAGAAAATATTAAAATGAAATGTATTTATTACATTTATTTTCTGATGATGTTTAGGCCAGCAGAGAAGGCCTTGAAGGCCCTGACGGACCACCACTGGCTCTAAGTAATGTTTATCTGTTGTTTATCTGTTGTGCCTGTGCACTTATATGTTTCACTGTGGAGAGTGGGAAACGTTCTTTCGACTGCTTTGTATGTTTCACATGTGAAGTAGTTGACAATAAAGCGACTTTGACTTTGACTTGATCAGTTACCGTTTTGGGGGAGTGGTCGCGGAAGGGTGAATTGTCTTGCTTAATGAAACTACTGAATGGGTCGCCTTAATCATTATCAAAAACCACCACATAATATGACAACACAAAAATGTAAAGCTCTAGGCATAGGGATTATCAATGTAAAGATAACGACACTGCGGGCAGCCAGTGGAAAGTCTAGCCATAACTTGCATTAAACACCATTTACTACTCTAATAATAATAATAATAATAATAATACATTTTATTTAAAGCGCCTTTCATGACACCCAAGGTCGCTTCACAAACAATCATCTCATTACAATTACAATCATCTCATAGAAATAAATAAAAATAAGTCAGTCAGTCCATAAGCTATCTTGAAGAAATTAGTTTTAAGTCTGCTTTTAAAGTCAGTAATTGAGTCACAGTGTCTGATGTAGTCTGGCAGAGAATTCCTAAACTTGGGGGCGATGTAGCTGAAAGCCCTCTCTCCCAGGGTGCTGAGGTTCGCCTTAGGGACATGCAGTAGGCCTGCTGAGGAGGATCTCAGTGAGCGGGCAGGAGTGTAGGATTCCATGAGGTCAGAGAGGTAGGTGGGGGTATTGTTGTGTAGGGACTTGTAGGCCAGGAGCAGGACTTTAAATTGAATTCGGTAGGCTACTGGAAGCCAGTGCAGTTGCATAAGCAATGGTGTTACATGGCTTGTGGATTTAGAGCGTGTTACAATCCTTGCTGCAGAATTCTGGATGAGTTGGAGCCGGTGGAGCAGCTTATTTGGGATTCCAGACAGGATGGAATTACAGTAGTCGAGGCGGGATGTCACATATGCATTCACAAGGACTTCTGCATTCTGCTGGGTGAGTGCTGGGCGAAGCCGTGCAATGTTCCTTAGATGGTAAAAGGCACTTCTTGACATACTGTTTATGTGTGCACTGAATGATAGTGTATTGTCCAGTATGACACCAAGGCTCTTGACCTGGTTAGAGCAAGGGATGGTGCTGCCATCTACACATATGGTGAAAGGTTCCATCTTAGCAAGAGCTGATTTGGAGCCAACCACTAGCAGCTCAGTCTTACTGCTATTAAGTTTGAGGTAATTTTGTGTCATCCATAAGTTGATGTCATGGAGGCAGGCAGTAAGTACAGCTGGTGGAAGTGTAGCAGTGGGCTTTGTTGAAAGGTAGAGCTGGGTGTCGTCAGCATAACAGTGGAATTGAACACCATGTTGCCTGAGGATAGTGCCAAGTGGGAGGAGGTAGATGATGAACAACAGAGGGCCTAACACAGACCCCTGGGGCACCCCTCTCGTCACAGCAGTACTCTCAGACTTGCAACTCAGCATTTGTACGTACTGTGTCCTTCCAGAGAGATAGGAAGTGAACCACTGGTGAGCACTACCACACACTCCGATATTAGCAAGACGTTCCAGCAGAAGGTGGTGAGAGATAGTATCGAAGGCTGCACTGAGATCAAGGAGAATCAGAATGGAGATAAGTCCATCATCAGCTGCACAGAGGAGATCATTAGTAATCTTGATCATGGCCGTTTCAGTACTATGCATAGGACGGAATCCAGATTGGAATGGCTCAAAGAGATCATTGGCCTTCAGGTGATCCTGGAGTTGAGTTGCCACTATCTTCTCAAGAACTTTGGAGAGAAAAGGCAAGTTGGAAATAGGCCTGTAGTTGTTGAAGTTGTCAGAGTCCAGTCCAGGTTTTTTCAGCATTGGTCTGACAATAGCAGTTTTGAATGATGATGGTACAGTGCCAGAGAGGAGAGAGGTGGTGAGTATTGATGTAATCAACGGAGCAATGGATGGCAGGCAGCTCTTAACCAGGCTTGTTGAAAGAGGGTCCAGATGACAGGTGGAGGAGTTGCACTTTTTTATGAGGCCACAGATGGTACTTTCAGCAGGGAGACTGAATTCACAGAGTTTATTGTTGTGAGATTCCAGAGTGTTCATCAAGCATGGTTGTTTCAGCTGAGTAATTGAACATTCCAATTGCTGGTGGATAGCCTCAATTTTTTTATGGAAAAAGTTCAGGAAGGCTGAGCAGCGTTCAACAGAGACACTCTGATGGATGGTACAATCAGGTGGTTTGAGGAGGCCATTCACAGTGGAAAAGAGAGCCCTGGTGTTTCCGTTTCCCTCATTAATGACCCTGGCATAGTGTGAGCTCTTTGCAGAAGAGAGTGCTTTTTTGTATTGAAGTATGTGCTCCGAGCACAGGACTTTAGTGCATGTTTTAGAAGACTAATCCATGTGTATATTAAAATCACCCACCAAAATAATGTTTGGAGACATTGCATTTATTTCAGTGAGGACAGTTGACAGTTCAGCAATAAACACACTTGATGGTTTTGGAGGTCTGTATAATACCGCAATAATGGTGGGTGTAGCTCCTTGAAGTTCGACAGCCAGCATTTCAAACGAGGATTGATCAGGTAGAGTGAACGGTGTTAACTTGATGTTCTCGCGATAGAGCAGGGCGAGACAACCCCCTCTCCCGGAGGTGCGAGGCTTGCAGATGTAAACAAATCCAGACGGGACAGCCTGATTCAGATGGAAGAAGTCATTGCTTTGCTGCCACGTCTCAGTGAGACACAAAAAGTCAATTTCATGGTCTGTAATAAATTCGTTGATCAAAGGAGCTTTGTTGGAGATGGATCTGATGTTGTAAAGTCCAACTTTTCGTCGGTTGAAGTGAGTGTGCACATTTGACCTGGGCAAGGAGGCTAGTACACGGTGATCAACTCGTCGATCAGGCTTCACTTCACAGCGGTTAGCAGACCAGAGAGAGGGAATCGCCTTGTTGGTAATCTTGTTACAACGGGATCCGCGGTGGATATACTTAATGTAGGGACAGGCTCCAAGGCCATTCACAGTCCAGTATGACTCATGGCCCAACCCATGGCCTAGCCAACAGAAGTCTAGGAGGAGGTTTTGAGTAACAGGTGCAATCCTTTCGGCCACGCCTACGTGGCACTGATGTCGTTCTCCCGTGCACTTCTCCCAGCTCCGCCCAGGATGGGGAACAAGGAAGCAACAATCAGCACCAACAATAGTTCGGACCACAGTACAATCACTCAGTGATAACTTTTGGTTTGGTCACTTCCCTAAGGGCAAGGAGGTAGCGTGCGTTGATAAGTCTCAGGGTAGCCTTTGTCACTGCTGGCGACGTCTGCTTCTTCTGGAGCTTTATAGTGTGGAGTTGAGTGCGTTGGAACAAATCACGTTGAGTTGCCATGTTGGCCGATCGCTCGGTGTTCCGAGAAGAGTGTAGCTGGCTCCGAATCTCGCCTCTGTGTGGAATTCTCGGTTTGTTTTTATGCATTGACACAACCAATCCCGTAGGTTGTCAATCAGCAAGCATATAGGGAACACCTGTAGAGGGATGTCTCACAAGCACAGACACGACAAATACACAGAAAGAGATAGGCTGTCCCGCCCCCAAACATATGTTCAGTGTGATGACATTTACCCCCGTTACATATATCCTCTAGCATTAGTCCTCAATTAATTTAACATCCTAAAACTTGAACTGTTAGAGAAAAAATAAGAAGCTGGCCACTCCAGTAAGACTTTAGCTTGTGTTGATCTAGACAGTGTGATTAGCTGGTTCTCTTGCGGCCATTATGTGGTCATGGAACATCACTGAATACACGACTGATATAGCATCAAGGTCACGTCACCCACATACACCACAGGGTAAGTTACAGGCAGGTCTTAGCTGGGTGAATATAGCTTTAACTCCTAGACCAATAGTTCTACGTATTGTGATCAGACAGACTGTCTCTTGTATCCCTGTTTTCTTTTTAGTGTTAAGTCAACCTGTTGATATTTTTGCTGTTCTTGACCAAAGCCTGTTTTCTGGATCTGTTAAATTGGGCCCTTTGGAAACTTCTGCCTGAATCTCCTGCCCTTTTGTTATTGTTGGTGAATTTCATTAAAGCCTATGGCATATGAAAGGGATAACGGCCGACGAGCTGTACAGTTCTACAAAGATAATGGACGCTGCGGGGCAAAGAACTCCACGACGCGCAGCAAAGTTGCTCCGCGAAATCCATTATCTTTGTAGAACTGTCCAGCTCGGAGGCCGTTATCCCGCTTATCTCCCGTTTACAACATCCAAAAATCCAAATGTTTTTTTTATTATTATTATTTAGAATATCCTTTATCTTTAGGAAACTTAAGGCGAGACACTACAGGTGAATAGGGTATTTTTTTTTTAAATAATAGATATCACCATGAAACTTCCTAAGTTGATTACTTACACTTGTATGAAAAAAAAATGTATTACAAGTTTCTGAAATTATGATGTTTGATTATGCAAATTAGGCCTGATCTAATTAAATATACGCACATTTGCATATATTTCCGGTAGATATATCTGGACATACGATAAAGCCAGGTGATTTTTTTTATTTTCATTTTGTTTACACACAAGATGCAAACTAATTTACAGAGGGATTTCAGGATATCTGCTTTCATTACCTAGAAAATCGAAATATACTGTCTATAGCCTTAAAAAAATCGACCTTTTTTTTATCAAAATGTCACATAAATCAGGCCAGGAATGATTTATTAACAAATCCCTCTGTAAATATCTTCAGAATATTGCTAAGTGTATAACTGGAAAGTTTTGTGTACATAGGTGCTACATAGGCTGAGAAGTATCTACCGGAGAATGACAAAAAACTAATTTTGAGAAAATCGCATTTAAAGATTCAAGGAAGTGTCAAGCCATACCACGCAGTGGCGGTCCGTGCATTTCACGACTAGGCCTTCAGCGATGTCCTACACGATGTTAAACTGAGTGAATCCACCTCCTAATACCATCATTATGACGCCATGGCTCTCGAACCATATATTTATACAGAAAGGCAGTATAAGTGAGCATTGCATCACCTTAACATAGTCAAGTACAACAGACTTTATTAATATTTCCGGAGCATTTCAAATCAATACACCCGTATTAACAATACATTAAGAGTAGTAAACCCTCAGTTATATGATCGCTTGGCTATTACTGTCACAACTTAAAAACAAAAGGCGATTTTCAGGGATTAGTCTACAAAGTTTTATTAAGTCCACCGAAAGTAGCCTATGTGAGTTTTAACAAGTTTGTCCACTAAACATCGCATTGTCCCACCTGCAAAGCAGTTTCATTAAACTTCCCATCCTCACGATATCCAGTTTTTCTTAAAAGTTCCGTCTTGAAAATGGCGTTGTAATTGTATCAAAAACTGGAATTATCAAGTTGGTGTAAACTAGTTTATTTGAGTTGGTTAATGTAATTATATTTAGCCTTACCAATTGAAACAACTAGCATAATAAGCATTGAAACCGATGTACGTCGTTTTCGCATTAGCCAACTAAACTGAGCACTGAAGCGCTGCATCCTCAGTATCCAATCAAAGGACGTTTACGTGTCACGTTCAACGCGAGGAAAGAAATCTTCCGGGGCCTTCTAGAAGGCCCAAAGTCGCCAACTCGAAATCTGATTGGTTATCACAACTGTCTGTTTCAGTTCATTCAACTTAAATGAACTGAAACAGCCAGTTGTGATAACCAATCAGATGTACACGGGCCTTCACTGTGAATTCTGAAGGCCTCAGGGAAGATTTCTGTTCTCGGGGAAGATTTCTTGGAGCCTGGCAACACATGATAGCTGAAATATGATTGGATGAAAGCTCTAACATAAATAAACAACGCTGAAAGCTATGAAATCAAGAGAATGGACTATGGGGAATCATTTAATACATATTTATGAAAAGAAAATATTAAAATATTAATGCTTAATATTAAATTATTTATTTTCTGATGATGTTTAGGCCAGCAGAGAAGGCCTTGCTGGCCCTGACGGACCACCACTAAAACCACGTGATGCGTCTGAACGAATCACGTTATCAGAAACCACCGCAAACCAATGAAATTGCGTCCTTAGGTTTAAAGCCACGTTTTTACTAACATCATTGGTTACTGCTGGAAAGGAAATGTCCTTATTTGGATTACATAGCGTTGTGTGGGAGATACACAGCTTTTCAATAATACCAAACATGACATGCATCAGTCAGCCGATATACACGTAAAGTTAGAATGCTAACTTTCCAGGAAACCTAGGAGAATACTGACACCACGAACAGACAAAATGTGAATAAATATACACATTAATGTATAATTAGGATATTTTCTTTATGCTAGTATGAAAGATTACATGTTTAGGAAGTGAACTAGCTCAAAATCTCAAAATTGACCACTGCTGAAAAAAACTATGTTTTTCCTGCCGTGTCTCGCCTTAATATGCATGATAACCTGATGAATTCTTGATTTGAAGCCTAGTGCTCCAGTTACAGAAAGTAGTGAGAAAGTAGTGCGTGGAACTGGTCTTATCACATGACCTTTAGTTTCCCCGGGCATTGCTGCAAAGTGACACTCTCTCCTCTGTAAACGGACACACGGACACAGGTGTTGTTCATAAGGTTTTACTATTAGAAGTTGAACTCCACGTTTCCATTGATGGTGAAGTTGGCCAGAGCAACAGGGAGGTCAAGTTTGGTAATTTTGGTCGAAGGGCGAAGGCTCACAATCGACAGCAAGGCGTTGAGGAGCAGGCGAGTTAGCCGTGTGAGCTACTATTTTATTCAATGGATATTTGGTCTAAGCGTTAGCAGCCGCCTACAAATAATATTCAAGACTTTCAGTTAAGACTTACAATACTCTTCAACATTCGTGTAGCACATAAACAACTAACCGAGTCAATTTAGACGTATAAAAAGTCGTGTAGATAGCTTAATTCACATAAAACATTTCCCACTAACTTCTCCCAACACGCCGTTATCTTGGTTCGAATTATCCTAGCTGTCAAAAAATAAACGTTACGTTGGTTGTCAATGGTCACCATTCAAGAGCATTGATATGGAACGGCGATTTAACTTTTCTACTGGGACTACGTCCAAGGTGTCCATCTATACGAACTTATTGTACACCCCATTACAGGGTTTTTCCTGGGTCGAAATGGGTCTTCGGTGCTCCCCCCCAAAAAAATTTGCGCGCTATGCGCGCACAGACTGTGTTTTTTTTCACCATTTCAGAAATAATTGAGGCTATGGTAAAGTGCTGATGTGTGTAAACCAAGGAGGACTCAAAATATTATTTATTTTATTTTAAAGTCAGGTACAGAGGTCACAACCAGCCTGTGAACATTCCACCCTCCGCCTTTTGGTGCCCTGGTAAAATGATTTAACAAGTTCATGGTAATTTTAGCCTACATATATCTTTAATAGGCCTACTCGAATTTTATTTATTAACGAAGTTCAGAGTCAAAGCTATAGTGAAAAGGCAGGATGTAGCCTAAAAGTGTGTTGGCTACAAACACTCATTAAAAACCGATGGTAATTATCTGGGAAATAGTCTCTAACTGCAGTCAAGTTGTCATTGCTTGTGTCAAACCATTGTGAATTTGTCGTCACATTAAAACAGGAGACGACTTACTCCTTGTAGAAGACTGATGCTCGGAGCTCTAGTGGTTTCCTCAGGTGAACGAAGCTTTTAGAAGATCAATTGCGCGCAATTCCAGGATGCTTTATTTTCATTGGTTGCTGGATTAAATCTTACCCAGATACAACAGATAAAAAAGATACGGTTTTTCTGATTGGCTATTGTGAAGCCCATTTCTTTTTTTTTGATAGGCTGATAAGTGGCACCTCACGGCAGTCCTACAGTGGATTTGGGGAGACGTGCTTGATTCCTCCATGGTGAGGGCAGCGTGGCCAGGTCATGTTTGCGCGCTGCGGCACATTAAATAGCTTAGAGGTTTTTTTCAGCGTGAGAAATACGATGTGTGGCGGGAGTGCGTTATTAAAGACCAAAATTAGTGACTGTCACGCTCAATGCTTGACACTTGAGAGCCCTGAATTATATTCGAGATGCAACACAAATCTCCTCAGAACGAGCTGAGCTTTCATTGATAAACAAATGCGGTTGTCTGCCTCTCCCGAGATCCCGGAGTCTACTGTTACTCGTTCAAACGGATAGACAAATCAATTAGGTCCTCAACATAACAGATATTTTATTAAATTTAAAGCCATGAATACCGAAAATGGAATGTTATGCTCAAAATCACCGCCGACCGACAGTCAGGATGCATACGCAGATTGAGTGATTGGCAGCTGGCCGCTCTGTCCATTCGCGCAACTCACAGTTGCGTGTTGATCAGCCAAGAAAAAGACACACTTATCAACTCGTTTACTGATCAAAGCAGAACGATAATTCGGCTGTAGGACTCTTGAAATATAATATTGAGAACTTATTCCCTGACAGGCATTGCATGCGTGACGCATAGATTTTTTTTCCATCGCGCACTTTTTTTACCTTTAGGCGGTCGGGATTTTTCATAGGCGCTAGGCAAAACGGCTTCGGCGCGCGCCCACATTTTCTCTATGCAGGAAAAACCCTGCATTAGCCAATCAGAAAACAGTATTTCGTTCCAGAGGGAGATAAGACTGATATTAAAGGCAGCATTAACACTTACGTACATGCTGTGTTATTTTGCTAAGGTAAGGAAGGGCACGTCGCCTCACAACATCCTGGAAGACATTGTAGGTGGTCACACTATAGACTACATTACACCACAGACTTCATTACCCAGAGTTCCCTTATCTCTTCAATTCCCTTATCTACTCTTCTCATGCTCTGTATGGTCACGGCAAAGGTGGTAAAAAGAATGACGCGTTTTCCCCATATAAACAGCGGCAAGCCTCAAATTCACTCTCTCTCGTTTGGTCTTTCATCGAACTACCATTCAAAATAGAGATACCAAACCCTCTAAAGAATTCTTCATCAGGACAAAGGACGACATGACGAATCATAGCCTTCAGAACTTCTGATCAAAGTTCTAAACTATTTGAAATCGTTTAGTTGCAACCTGAGTTTATATCGATAGTACTATATACTGCAGCCCAGCAGTTTTGTTTGAATACGAGCGAGGCGACCGGCTCCCTTCTCATCCATTCAACGTCGACGACCATTCATCCTCCTTCTCCACTGACGACCTCAAGGCCGTCCGAGGGCTTCATCTGACGAGAAGAAGCAGAAGGCCCCGGGACATTCCACGAAGCCTGTGCTCCGCGCTGCTCAACGGAAACCCGGCAGAAAACATCTTGGTCGCTACGCAAGAGCGATCGAAGTAAGGCTAAATATCTGGGCAGAATTTAGTTTTATATGTATGTTTAAATCTATGTGAGAAGTATTGTTATTTTGTTTCATTGAGATTTAAATGCAATCTTAAATTCACAATCTACACGGTCTTTGACCGCTTATAATCTTGCTTGGTTCTATTGCTTTTAATTAGATAGTGCATGCACGTCTATCTCTCTCTCTCTCTCCCTAACTCCCTTTTGCATCACCACCTGAACAGACACACACGCACATCGTGATTTCAGTGTTGTGGAATATCTTGTGTTAAATTAAGGCCTAGCTTAGATTTAGTCCTTAAGACAAGAAATTCCTTTGTTAAACATTATTTACTCTGCGCCCCTTCCCCCAACGAAGTTGGCGCGTAAGAAACAAAGAGCTCAGATTTCGGTCCCGCAGCCAAAGTTAATTTGTGTCTGCGCATCCTTCATATCACGCTCTTTGGCTGCTTATCACCTGTGCGCATGCGCATAGTCTCCCTCTCACTTCTCCTCATCTCTCCATTGAGCGCGCGACCGCGTTAACTCGCAACTGCGCATACCCACACACGCACCCGCTCACACACGCACGCACCCTCTCTCTCTCACACACACACACGCACACACACACACACAGACAGAGACGGGAAGCTAACGCCTCCTCCTCTGCATTCCGGAGACAATCTACCTCATCCCCAATTCCACTTTGTGCCTTACTCAATTGTTTTACTCCAGTGTTTAAGTGATTATACCTGATTCATTATTGACCATTAATTACCTTTTGTTACTTTTAATAAATTGTTTACTTTTACTTAAACAATTGTCTTGCCTGTTATTGTTCCAATATTCCACTGAAAGCCATTTTACGCCAACCAGATACTCTTGATTGCCTTCACTTGTCTAGTTATCCATGAAGTGTTATAGACTTGTATTTTAATTGTAATACGTTAGTGTTGTAATATTATACTAAGACTGTAGCATAGTGGTAAAGCTAGAGTTTTCATCATTATAGTAAATTAATTATTAAATATTAATTACTAAAATTAATGATTATTACATTTTATGAGACTGATTTAATTAAACTATTGTAACAACCACGGTTTCACCTACAACATCAAATCCTACCATAAGTTGCCAGAAAAGTTAATGACAAAACAGCCCTATGATACAATTAACAGTTATTCCCATCACATTATTAGAAGCTGTAACTGATATTATTACGATATTATTATTATAAATATTATGAGAACCGTCCTGACAATATCTATGGATTTTACTAAATGGTTCAATGTGTTCAGGAGAAACCTACCAGCCTTGTATGTGAATGATTCCCCGGGCTGGGTTGAACCTACTGAGGTCACATATTTATCTGTCTCTCTCTCTCTCTCTCTCTCTCTCTGTCTGTCTCTTTCTCTCTCTCTCTCTCTTAGAGGACAAGGTAAGGCGGGAGGAAGCAGAGCAGCAGCAGAAACTTCTGGTACAGCGTACCAAGCTCCAGCAGCAAGCCATTCGTGACCTGGAGAGAAGCAATAAGGAGAACATCAGGCAGTTGGAGGTGAAGATGGAGGGGGAAAGAGCGAGAGCCCAGGCAGAGCTGGAGCGGGTTGTAACAGCTAAACTCAAGGTCTGAGGGAATGCTAATCATACGTAGCTACATTGAAGGTAACTGGGAACCAGATTTGAGGGATTGCTCAAAGCTAAACTGAAGATAACTCAAACCAAAGGGCAGGTCTGAAGGAATTCTAATCATAGTTATGTTGAAGGTAACTGGGTACCAGATTTGATGAATTGCTAACAGCTAAACTGAAGATAACTCAAACCAAAGGGCAGGTCTAAGGGAATGCTAATCATAGCTACACTGAAGGTAACTGGGAACCCGATTTGAGGGATTGCTAACAGCTAACTGAATATAACTCAAACATATTCCGCAATTTTTTTTATCTAGGGCTACATGAAATTCTGCAGCCTTATTCTATTTCAAAAAAATTATGTTTTCCTTCGGAGGGGCAACTTTACTTATTTATACTTCTCTCCAGGTTAAAAATGACTTGGTCAATTAAAGCCATCTATAGAAAATGAAAAAGATGGTGAAAATGACTGAAGGAGTATAAATCAGTAAAGACACGGTGGGCTGTTTGTCTTTAACTCACCAGTGGACGGCCAGATAACCGATGAGCCAAAGGCCTCGGCTGCCCCCAGTGGACAGACAGTGGTACTGTAGCCTTTTGCTGTCAATTACCCTTTTCAGCTGAACAACACTAATAGGTTCTTTGTATTTAAAAAAGGCATTCCAAGCTTTTTTCCTAGTATTCAGTATTGTAATCAGTGTACTTTGGTAGCACATATAGTTTGTTAAATGCGCATTTTGTTTCTTAATTTTTTACCATTGTTTAGCTGAAAACTAGTGAATACGTTTATTCCTTATTTTTGAAAAAGTAACAACGCTGGCCATATTGAAATTTTAGTTATTGTCGCTAACTGCATGCTGCTTTAATCTGAACATGATTCATCCAATTATCTCAAAGCGTTTAGTGTTGGTAGCACCAGGACAAGTTTGAAAGATTAAGATAGCGCCAGTCAATATTTGTAGTGCTTTAGTTTGATGAATGAATGGTCATAAAGCTAGAATGTCCACTAATGTGTTTGTTTACCAAAAGGCAGTAGGGCTACTGGAGCAACATGATTTAAGCCACAAACCTAACACACAATCTAAAGATGTTATTTGTTTAGGCTACACTAAAAGGAAGAAAAGGCAAAAATAAAACAAGATGCTAAGCATGTTAAATAGTGGAGGAAACCCCTAGGCGTACAGAAATGGTTTAACCCCAGTGCTCAATGGAAACTCACCCTCATAAACTCATAAAGTTGTTAAAGGACTGAACTGTGCCCGGGAGACAATTATCCAACCAGTCCCAAAGATAAATAGAATTGCTACCGCACTATGAAATGTGACAAGTTCATCCTCTGATTGTAACAGTATTGAGGTGTGCAAGGACCGTCAGACTGGGTGGATGTGTCAGGTGAAAGGAGGGGTCCTGTGTGTGTGGATGTGTCAGGTGAAAGGAGGGGTCCTGTGTGGATGTGTCAGGTGAAAGGAGGGGTCCTGTGTGTGTGGATGTGTCAGGTGAAAGGAGGGGTCCTGTGTGTGTGGATGTGTCAGGTGAAAGGAGGGGTCCTGTGTGTGTGGATGTGTCAGGTGAAAGGAGGTGTCCTGTGTGTGTGGATGTGTCAGGTGAAAGGAGGGGTCCTGTGTGTGTGGATGTGTCAGGTGAAAGGAGGGGTCCTGTGTGTGTGGATGTGTCAGGTGAAAGGAGGGGTCCTGTGTGGATGTGTCAGGTGAAAGGAGGGGTCCTGTGTGTGTGGATGTGTCAGGTGAAAGGAGGGGTCCTGTGTGTGTGGATGTGTCAGGTGAAAGGAGGGGTCCTGTGTGTGTGGATGTGTCAGGTGAAAGGAGGTGTCCTGTGTGTGTGGATGTGTCAGGTGAAAGGAGGGGTCCTGTGTGTGTGGATGTGTCAGGTGAAAGGAGGGGTCCTGTGTGTGTGGATGTGTCAAGTGAAAGGAGGGGTCCTGTGTGTGTGGATGTGTCAGGTGAAAGGAGGGGTCTTGTGTGTGTGGATGAGTCAGGTGAAAGGAGGGGTCCTGTGTGTGTGGGTGTGTCAGTTGAAAGGAGGGGTCCTGTGTGTGTGGATGTGTCAGGTGAAAGGAGGGGTCCTGTGTGGATGTGTCAGGTGAAAGGAGGGGTCCTGTGTGTGTGGATGTGTCAGGTGAGAGGAGGGGTCCTGTGTGTGTGGATGTGTCAGGTGAAAGGAGGGGTCCTGTGTGTGTGGATGTGTCAGGTGAGAGGAGGGGTCCTGTGTTTGTGGATGTGTCAGGTGAAAGGAGGGGTCCTGTGTGTGTGGATGTGTCAGGTGAGAGGAGGGGTCCTGTGTGTGTGGATGTGTCAGGTGAAAGGAGGGGTCCTGTGTGTGTGGATGTGTCAGGTGAAAGGAGGGGTCCTGTGTGTGTGGATGTGTCAGGTGAAAGGAGGGGTCCTGTGTGTGTGGATGTGTCAGGTGAAAGGAGGGGTCCTGTGTGGATGTGTCAGGTGAAAGGAGGGGTCCTGTGTGGGTGTGTCAGGTGAAAGCAGGGGTCCTGTGTGGATGTGTCAGGTGAAAGCAGGGGTCTTGTGCTGCCAGTCAGATACATGGAGGAACACATCAGTAATCTAAGGAAGCAGAGCATTTGACATGTCACCTGTAGATAATATTATAATAACATACTAATAATATACTAATAATGGTTATATTTAAGCAATATAGTACGAGTGGGAGTGGGGTAGGTAAGGGATAATCCCATGGGTGGTGTTCAGCCGTAGCCACCGAGGCAACAACACCCGTGGGATTATCCCTTACCTACCCCACTCCCACGAGTGCTATATTGCTTTTATAAAACAATTCTACAGTCAATAAATTAACATTTCAACACAAAGTTATTGATTAAAAATGGTTTATTTCGCCATTGTTTCTCCGCAACAAAAAATTGTTCCATTGTCAACGTCTTGGCTTGGAATTATAAGAATTTTGAATTAACGGTTATCATCAATGCGCTAAAGAATGTTTAATCGCGGAGTAATTTATTATTAGCTGTGAAAAGTACGAGTTGGTATGTTGACGTATAATCCAACTCATGGAACGTCTCTCGTCCAATCAGAAACAGCTAAATAACGCGATAGAACCCAATTGTTTTAGAAATGAAATTAATTAATTTCTTATTGATCCTTTAAATAATCATAATAATAGTAGGCCTAATAGAAAGGCAATTGCTTTAGACAAATCGAGCATTGAAGACCTAAGTCAGGAATTGAAGAACAAAGCTTTATTTAAACAGAAAACAGACAGTTTAATAGTGGCGGAAATGTCTCTTTGCAGCCTCAGAGTCATACACTGGTGGTGTGCCGACACGAAGCCTTCTGTGGTGCGTCAGCACATATCTGGGGTCCCGGTAAGCGATAATTCCTCCGGACAGTTTCATTATATGTCTTACAGGCCGCTGAAAAATTAAAAATGTAATAAGTTAAAATAACAGATAACATCGTTGTGCTGCCTCAGATGTCACAGATAACAACAAACTGAAAACAAAAGTAATATATAAGGTCACTTACTTAAAATAATTCCAAGGTCCACACCAATCATGTCCGGACATTGGGACAGGGCTGCCACCAAATCAGTTGTGACTGCCGTGTTGTGGGGTGAGCTCAGTCTGTGAAAACTGTGAATGATAGAGAATGATACAGATACTTTAGCTGAACCGATCCTGCATTTGTCTTTAAATCTCACCCTTGCATTGGGTCGTACGGCATGGCGTTTCCCTCGCTGTTGTGTAGACGCCGCACAGTTTCCTGTAAAGTACAATACACATTTTCAGAGTTAAGCAGCAGGCATGGGCAGTCTGGCACGTTTCACATTGATTTTCCTGAATAATTTAGGCCTTGTTTAACTGTAAGAAGAAATCACCTAAAAATAAATAGACTTACAGCGATTTTTGGATTATGCGCATTCGTTTCCTCGGCGGTTCTGGACAGCTGTAGTTCGACGCACTGGACATGGCTTCTTCTATTGACTAAGAACCGCACAGAAACGGTGCCATTCCGGCACAAAGTAGCCATAACAAACATCGATACACAATACACTTAATACACGGTACATGGACATTCAAATGCCAACACATTTTAACGGATAAACGGTAGACATACATGATTGGTATCTGGTAAAGACATTTATTTGTAGGTAAACATCAAGAGGTGTTGGAGCCGGAATGGGTTATGTTTATTGTTATTTTTTATAGTTATGAAATATAAGGATAAAACGAAATTAAGTGTTCTGCGTTTATCATAATTTAATTGAACAATATTTAGTTGGTATTTGGATTTGCTTTGTGTACTGTTGATTTCCTTTGTGTAATATGGAGGTGCGAAATTGCGTTGGCCACCGCCCACTTTATCAGGTGTCTAATTAAAGCCATCTAGACACGTCACAGAGAGAGATGTTGGCAGGCATGCAGCCAAACAGTTTTTTGAACGCGGCAAGAGCAAAATTGGAAATAGGAACTCCTTTGAACCTCTGCTGTTTCGCACCTCCAAGAAAACAACATTCTCAATCAGGTACATCATCTTTGTTCATATTTTCTGCAATAAATCAACAATCAATCAAAACCCATCAACCCTGTCGAAGTGTGCTTGAAGTGCGTCAAACAAAGGCTGGATTGAAATAGGAATTACAAGAGGGATAAGAAGAGTAAGGAGTTACCGGTAGCATGCGTGATTGAGCTATTGTCCAGGACTGTATACATCGGCCCCTGAGAAAAGGGTGCCGCTGGGAGACGCGGAATCTTTGTTTGGTTCCGGGGGAGATTGGGCAGGCTTACTCTGTTTGTAGTAGTGGGGATAACGGAGATCGCCCTTGTCAAACGGCAGCTGTTTTGAATTTGTATTTTGCTGCAGGGAAACCTGTTTTATTTCATCCTTACTGACCGCTAGACGGTGCTTTTAAGCACTGGATGATCCATCTCGCGCACGCGCAGGTCGAGGAATAATACCAACATTGTCACCTCGTGACCCCGATGACCCCCGGATAGTCTATATCTTCCAGTGGGGTCAGGGAAACTGTTCCTTTCATCTTCTCGCTCACAGGTAGTTGTGTGTAAGGAAACCAAAGCTTGAATTAAGTGCTTAATCCTGTTCCGTGCCGTTGGCCTTGCGACATAGTCGGAGCTGCCAGCATTTTCGCCTTCCAGAGGCCGCACCGATCGTATTGGATAAGTACTTTGGTCTTTTCTAAATGTATTGATGGTTGCAACTATTGGCATCGCCTGCGCGTGCCGATAGGTATGCAAGGCCGTAATTAATTATGCTGTGGTTTAGGTACCGTTTCGCCCCTTCCCACCACTTAGGCAGTTAAATTACGTTGCCTAACCAGCTGATGCCGCTAAAAAGTGTTTGATGGCATGGTGACAGCGGCGTGTTCGCCACCTCTCCCACCATTCATTGTGTTGCGATTACTACCTACTGGTGTTGTAGTTCGCTCCTTTTACCAGCGTTCATAGAAACGCAGTTACAATTCCCTAGGAGGATTACTTGCGTATAATGAATGCCTACTATAGGGTTGGTAATTCAAATCTGTAACCCGTTGAGATGGCTTAGCCCCCTGGGTAAGTCACCGGTTACTACGCAAGCCACCAGGGTTCGCATCCCGCCTCCGGCGCTCTAATGTGAAAATTGGATCATCATTGAATTCATTTTCAAATCGCTGGTCTGTTGGGTAATTGGTGAAGGCTTGCGTGTCTGCCCCCTCTCCCACCGTCCATACTACACTGTTGTCTTATTGCGATTGTTATGCTACCCCCACTGGCCCAGTTTAGCGGTGGAGTTGGCAGTAGATTGCTTTTTGTGGCTAAAAAAAGATTAATTGTCATAGTGGTTGTCCCACACCCATAGCCGCTGGAAGGACGCGCTTTCGCTTCTTCTTCCAGTGCTCAAAGGAAACGCAATTGCAATTCCGCTAGCTGAATTACTTGTGCATGGTGAACGCCTATATTTAACTATATTTCTTCAGTGATGCTTTAGCCCACTTGAAAAGGTCGCTGGTTTACCACGCCAGCGACCCGGGTTCGCATCCCGCCTCCGGCGCCCTGGCACTAAATTGAATCCTCAATTGAATTGAGTCAGATTCATTAAAAGAAGTTCTCCCTGCAATATTGTGGGAAAGCCCAGTATTATACTGTTGTTTCAGTTCATTGTGTGTGGCCATCCACCCTCTCCTGGTAAAGGCAGTGTGCTCGCTCCCCGCTCCCAGCACAGGTGTGGTCTGTATCAACCAGCCGATCAATTCAAGTATATAGTGCTTCTCTAAATACTCAAAGACACTTTACAGAGTAGTCTGGCCTAGGCCATACACTCAGACCATCATACCAGTGGTGGTAAGCTACATCAGTAGCCACAGCTGCGCTAGGGCAGACTGACGGAAGCGTGGCAGCCAGTCGGCGCCAAACGGCCCCTCCGACCCACCACCAACGTTCATTCAGTTCATACCATGTTATGCATGTATTTGTAGTTGTTGGCCTGCAAATATTTGTCAGTGATGGCAGCGGTTCCTGCCTCCCTCTCCTGGCATCTATTCTGCACTGTGTAACCCATTGAGGGTGGCCATCCCCCTCTCCTGGTGAGGGTAGTGCTCTCGCTCCCCGCTCCCAGCACAGGTGTGGTTTGTGATTGTTGGCATGAGAATATTGGTCGGTGAGGTCAGCGGTTCCTGCCTCCCTCTCCCGGCATCTAGTCTACACTGTGTAGTTTGTTGTGCGTGGCTATCCACCCTCTCCTGGTGAAGGTAGTGCTGTCGCTCCCCGCTCCCAGCACAGGTGTGGTGTGTAGTTTGGCCTGCAAATATTTTGTCGGTGACGGCAGCGGTTCCTGCCTCCCTCTCCCGGCATCTATTCTGCATCTATATCTATTCTATATTTATGCTGATTAACCCATTGAGTTGGCTATTCCCCTCTCCTGGTGAGGGTAGTGCTCTCGCTCCCCGCTCCAAGCACAGGTGTGGTTTGTAGTTTGGCCTGCAGGTATTTTGTTGGTGATGGCAGCGGTTCCTGCCTCCCTCTCCCGGCATCTGCTCTGCACCATATGTGGCTACGACCGCAGGTATTCGGCGGTCGATTCAGCTTTCCTCTGCTATGGTGACCCTAGGAGGGGCTCTGCTTTTTCCAAGCAGCGACTGTCCCACTGGGTGGTGGAGAGCATTACCCAGGCGTATAAAGGAAGTGGGACCCCCTGCCATCCGGGGTGAGGTGCCACTCCACCAGAGCTGTCTCGACATCATGGGCAGCCTAGCGGGGCATTCCCCTGGAAGATGTCTGCAAGGCAGCGTCATGGACATCACCTAGTACCTTCTCCAAGTTCTACCGGGTGAATGTTGCCACTCCCCAGCCGTTTGCTGTGATCCTGTCACCTAGACATATAGGGAAGTGGGCACCCCCTGCTATCCGGGGTGAGGTGCCACTCCACCAGAGCTGTCTCGACATCCTGGGCAGCCTCGCGGGGCATTCCCCTCAAAGATGTCTGCGAGGCAGCGTCATGGACATCACCTAGTACCTTCTCCAGGTTCTACCGGGTGTATGTTGCCACTCCCCAGCCGTTGGCTGTGGTCCTGTTGCGTGACTCTGCTGCTTCCTCTCAGTAAGGCAAGTGCTGGAGTTCTTCGTGACTTTGTTGGTATATGTCATCCAGTGCTTGAAAGCACCGTCTAGCGGTCAGCAAGGATGAAATAGAACGAAAGTTACGTATGTAACTACGGTTCTATGAATCACTGAATGACCGCTAGACCGTTCTGTCACTCAGAATCCTCGTGCACTCGCGAGAAGATTGTCTAGGAACAGTTTCCCTGACCCCACCGGAAGGTATAGACTCGCCGGGGGTCATCGGGGTCACGAGGTGACAATGTTGGTATTATTCCTTGACCTGCGCGTGCGCGAGATGGATCATCCAGTGCTTGAAAGCACCGTCTAGCGGTCATCCAGTGATTCATAGAACCGTAGTTACATACGTAACTTTCGATTGAAATGTATGGACTTGATATCAAACTGTTTATACTCTGCATTATGTCCCATTTTCTTATTAGAGTGTTTGTTTCAGGTAATGTGTATGCTGATTGATTTATGAAGTGTACCCCCTGTTTGTAAATGGTGTTGGTCCCTGGTGTATATGTATCGTTGGTTTTGTCAAATGTAGAGAATCTTCCACGGCAATACACAGGGTCGGCGACTGTCGTAAATCCCACATTTCATGCAGTGACTATTATCAAATAATCCCATTAAGCCATAACATACTACACAGTAGCCTATGTGTAGCAACAGCCAGTTATCTCTACTATTGATCAAATTAACCTGAATGAAGTTTAATTTAGAGTTTAATGTTAAAGTGTGTGTGTGAACTGTGCTTAAAGGCATAACAGAGTAGGAGTGAAAAGTATTCTGCATTAAATTTAAATCACTTCTTTAAATAACCTTACTCCTATAAGTACAATTTATTGGAAAAACGTTCTTAACTCATGTAACGGCGTAAACGTAGTGCATTACTACCCACCCCAGCCCTTATGTGTCAAGTTAAGCTCATCTTTACTCAGGTGTTTGATTCAGGGGAATATTTGTGTTGTATTCAATGAAGCTTCCCATGTGAAGTTATTGGTCCTTGATATGATAATAGCTGCGTACGCCAGTGGCGGTCCGTGCATTTCACGACTAGGCCTTCAGCGATGTCCTACACGATGTTAAACTGAGTGAATCCACCTCCTAATACCATCATTATGACGCCATGGCTCTCGAACCATTATATTTATACAGAAAGGCAGTATAAGTGAGCATTGCATCACCTTAACATAGTCGAGTACAACAGACTTTATTAATATTTCCGGAGCATTTAAAATCAATACACCCGTATTAACAATACATTAAGAGTAGTAAACTCTCAGTTATATGATCGCTTGGATATTACTGTCACAACTTAAGGAGATTTTCAGGGATAAGTCTACAAAGTTTTATTAAGTCCACCGAAAGTAGCCTATGTGAGCTTCAACAAGTTTGTCCACTAAACATCGCATTGTCCCACCTGCAAAGCAGTTTCATTAAACTTCCCATCCTCACGATATCCAGTTTTTCTTGAAAGTTCCGTCTTGAAAATGGCGTTGTTATTGTATCAAAAACTGGAATTATCAAGTTGGTGTAAACTAGTTTATTTGAGTTGGTTAATGTAATTATATTTAGTCTTACCAATTGAAACAACTAGCATAATAAGCATTGAAACCGATGTACGTCGTTTTCCGTTTTCGCATTAGCCAGCTAAACTGAGCACTGAAGCACTGCACCGGTCTGCCTCAGTATCCAATCAAAGGACGTTTACGTGTCACGTTCAACGCGAGGAAAGAAATCTTCCGGGCCTTCTAGAAGGCCCAGTGTCGCCAACTCGAAATCTGATTGGTTGTCACAACTGTCTGTTTCAGTTCATTCAACTTAAATGAACTGAAACAGACAGTTGTGATAACCAATCAGATGTACACTGGCCTTCAATGTGAATTCTGAAGGCCTCAGGGAAGATTTCTGTTCTCGGGGAAGATTTCTCCGAGCGTGGCAACAAATGATAGCTGAAATATGATTGGATGAAAGCTCTAACATAAATTAACAACGCTGGAAGCTATGAAATGAAGATAATGGACTATGGGGAATAATTTAATACATATTTCTGAAAAGAAAATATTAAAATTACATTTAATTACATTAAATTTAATTTAATAATTTAAAAAAAAAAATTACATTTATTTTATTACATTTATTTTCTGATGATGTTTAGGCCAGCAGAGAAGGCCTTGAAGGCCCTGACGGACCACCACTGGCGTACGCTGATCCTAGTCATTTTGAATGACGTTCAACTGACATTTTCTATTCACTGTTGGCAGTCTTTTGCCAAAGAGAGAGATATGAGTGTTGCCCACATAGTTCACAAGACTACACAAGAACAAGGCCTTATTCAAAACTGATCTAACAATGGAATGATGGATTAATTAATTCTTGCTTTATCTGTTTTATCGTCAACAGTTGATCAGCACCCAGACAGACACCATGCCAGCCAGCAAGCAGGTACAGTAGTGCTGATTTCACTCATTATGATTTTGTCCAGCTGCTTACACACAACTATTATACACAAGGTCCAGGGTGGCTTTGGAGGGCTCTGAAGGTAGGAGCTGGGATTTGTATTCTTCCAAAATCTATCAGGTTTCTCCAGAATCGTCTACCCTGCTTTTAACCAAGAATCAATTAATTGAAAATCCAAAATAAGTTCCTGCAGTGATCTAGAGTAAAACAGAAGTCTAGGAAAGAATGTGTATGAGTGCATCAGTATTTAGAGAGAGAGGGTGAGACAGTGGGAGAGAGACAGTGCCTCAATGACAGAGAGTGCCCCAGCAGTGAGAGAGAAGATCCCCCTATATACCCCCCTCTACGAGTGTGCACCATGAACCAATCAATACTGCCCCTGCACTGACTGTGCAAGGCCTGGGGGGGGGGGGGGCAAGGGTCATAAGTATGTGTGTGTGATATGTGTGTGTGATGCATTATATCATCAGAGGGGCTTCATTAAATCACAGAAATGTCACTTTCTTTTTTTTCTTTCCTTCTTTCTGAAAACTAAGAAAGCACAGCTGGATAAGTGGAAGTTTACTGCCCTCCCAGGTAGCCGTCTGCTCCCTACAGTCCACCTGCTTAATCTGAAACCAGCAGGAGAAGGCCAGCTCAACAAGATGGTTTTTGGAAGCCCACCAAGAAACAATCCATCAAAGAAAACCATCATGGTTGTTGGTGCCACTGGATCTGGCAAGACCACCCTCATCAACGGCATGATCAACTACGTTCTTGGAGTTGAATGGGAGGACAACTGGAGATATAAACTGATACATGAACAAACTAACAAAACACAAGCGTGCAGTCAGACCTCGGAGGTGACAGCCTATCAGATTTACCACACAGATGGATTCAAAGTTCCATTCTCTCTCACAATCATTGACACTCCAGGGTTTGGGGACACCAGTGGAATCAAACGAGACAAAGAAATCACAGAAAACATAAGAAAGTTTTTCTCAGTCAAGGGTGGAATTGATCAAATTGATGCAGTGTGCTTTGTAGTGCAGTCTGCGTTAGCTCGTCTGTCAGCCACACAGAGATACATTTTTGATTCCATCCTCTCCATTTTTGGGAAGGACATCGAAGACAACATCATTGTTCTGGTGACCTTTGCTGATGGCAAATCACCCCCAGTACTGGAGGCAATCAAAGCTGCCAACATCCCATGTGCTTCAAATCCAGATGGGTCCCCTCTTCATTTCAGAGTCAACAACTCTGCACTTTATGCCAACAATAATGAAGCCAGCAATGATGACTACATGTTTGATGACTTGTTCTGGAAGATGGGGAAAGGCAGCATGCAGAAATTCTTCACTCATCTAAGCTTGATGAATCCCCAGAGTTTGACCCTGACAAAGGTAACTTTTTTTATCTGCTCAGGTGAAAGGAGGGGTCCTGTGTGTGTGGATGTGTCAGGTGAAAGGAGGGGTCCTGTGTGTGTGGATGTGTCAGGTGAAAGGAGGGGTCCTGTGTGGATGTGTCAGGTGAAAGGAGGGGTCCTGTGTGTGTGGATGTGTCAGGTGAGAGGAGGGGTCCTGTGTGTGTGGATGTGTCAGGTGAAAGGAGGGGTCCTGTGTGGATGTGTCAGGTGAAAGGAGGGGTCCTGTGTGGATGTGTCAGGTGAGAGGAGGGGTCCTGTGTGTGTGGATGTGTCAGGTGAAAGGAGGGGTCCTGTGTTTGTGGATGTGTCAGGTGAAAGGAGGGGTCCTGTGTGTGTGGATGTGTCAGGTGAAAGGAGGGGTCCTGTGTGGATGGTTCAGGTGAAAGGAGGGGTCCTGTGTGGATGTGTCAGGTGAGAGGAGGGGTTCTGTGTGGATGTGTCAATAACTTTCATATTTAGTAGGAATTACAGTCCCACTATTATCAAATAATCCCATGAAGCCATAACATACTTCACAGTAGTCTGTGTGTAGCAACAGCCAGTTATCTCTACTATTGATCAAATTAACCTGAATGAAGTTTAATGTTAAAGTGTGTGTGTGAACTGTGCTTAAAGGCATAACAGAGTAGGAGTGAAAAGTAGTCTGCATTAAATTTAAATCACTTCTTTAAATAACCTTACTCCTATAAGTACAATTTATTGGAAAAACGTTCTTAACTCATGTAACGGCGTAAACGTAGTGCGTTACTACCCACCTCGGCCCTTATGTGTCAACATAAGCTCATCTTTACTCAGGTGTTTGATTCAGGGGAATATTTTTGTTGTATTCAATGAAGCCTCTCATGTGAAGTTATTGGTCCTTGATATGATGACACTCGGGTTTCAGAAATAGCTGCATACACTGATCCTAGTCATTTTGAATGACGTTCAACTGACATTTTCTATTCACTGTTGGCAGACTTTTGCCAAAGAGAGAGATATGAGTGTTGCCCACATAGTTCACAAGACTAAACAAGAACAAGGCCTTATTCAAAACTGATCTAACAATGGAATGATGGATTAATTAATTCTTGCTTTATCTGTTTTATCGTCAACAGTTGATCAGCACCCAGACAGACACCATGCCAGCCAGCAAGCAGGTACAGTAGTGCTGATTTCACTCATTATGATTTTGTCCAGTTGCTTACACACAACTATTATACACAAGGTCCAGGGTGGCTTTGGAGGGCTCTGAAGGTAGGAGCTGGGATTTGTATTCTTTCAAAATCTAGCAGGTTTCTCCAGAATCGTCTACCCTGCTTTTAACCAAGAATCAATTAATTGAAAATCCAAAATAAGTTCCTGCAGTGATCTAGAGTAAAACAGAAATCTAGGAAAGAATGTGTAAGAGTGCATCAGTATTTAGAGAGAGAGGGTGAGACAGTGGGAGAGAGACAGTGCCTCAATGACAGAGAGTGCCCCAGCAGTTAGAGAGAAGATCCCCCTATATACCCCCCTCTACGAGTGTGAACCAATCAATACTGCCCCTGCACTGACTGTGCAAGGCCTGAGGGGGGCAAGGGGGTGGGGGTCATAAGTATGTGTGTGTGATGTGTGTGTGATGCATTATATCATCAGAGGGGCTTCATTAAATCACAGAAATGTCACATTCTTTTTTTTCTTTCCTTCTTTCTGAAAACTAAGAAAGCACAACTGGATGAGAAGATGTTTACTGCCCTCCCAGGTAGCCATCAGCTCCCAACAGTCCGCCTGCTTCTTCTGAAACCAGCAGGATATGGTCAGCTCAACAAGATGGTTTTTGGAAGCCCACCAACAAAAAAGTTATCAAACAAAACCATAATGGTGGTTGGTGCCACTGGATCTGGCAAGACCACCCTCATCAACGGCATGATCAACTACATTTTTGGAGTTGAATGGGAGGACAGCTGGAGATATAAACTGATAGATGAACAATTCAACACAACACAAGCGGAAAGCCAAGCCTCGGTGGTGACAGCCTATCAGATTTACCACACAAATGGATTCCAAGTTCCATACTCTCTCACAATCATTGACACTCCAGGGTTTTGGGACACCAGAGGAATCAATCGAGACAAAGAAATCACAGAAAAAATACGAAAGTTTTTCTCGGTCAAGGGTGGAATTGATTCAATTGATGCAGTGTGCTTTGTAGTGCCATCTGCGTTAGCTCGTCTGTCATCCAAACAGACATACATCTTTGATTCTATCCTCTCCATTTTTGGGAAGGACATTGCCACCAACATCATTGTTCTGGTGACCTTTGCTGATGGCAAATCTCCCCCAGTACTGGAGGCAATCAAAGCTGCCAACATCCCATGTGCTTCAAATACAGCTGGTGGGGCCCCTCTTCATTTCAGAGTCAACAACTCTGTGCTTTATGCCAAAAATACAGAAGGCAGCAGTTATGAGTACATGTTTGATGCCATGTTCTGGAAGATGGGGAAAGCCAGCATGCGGAAATTCTTCACTCATCTAAGCTTGATGAATCCCAAGAGTTTGACGCTGACAAAGGAAGTTCTCCAAGAGCTCAAACTGCTTGAGGCAACTTCTGAGGGGGTGCAGCCAATGATACGAGTAGGTTTGTCAAAACTGGAGGAAATAAAAACCACAAAACACTCACTGCAAAACCACAAGACCCACATGACAGAGCAATTAATCAAACATTTGGAAGTAGAATACGAGCAGATGCAGGGGAAAGTTGTAGAAATGATGACTACTTTAACTAAATCCCTGCAACGTCTGAGAGAGATTGCCCTTCGTCCAGATCCTTTGTCTACTCCACGCTACATTGATATCCTCATAGAGACAGAGAAACAGGAGGCCGAAGATGGATGGCAGAAGCGTATTCAAGAGCTACAAGAAGTAAGAGGAAAAGCAGTTATTTTGCAAAAGATGGCACAGGGAAAAGATAAGACACCACAGGGGATGAAGTCTACTGTCAAGGGAATCTTCAGCAATCCTGCCAGATGGTTTTCTTCTTAATTGGCAGATCTGTTCATGCATTTCTCTCATAAACCATAAAAGTGGAAAGAAAGATACTCATAACTTTCTTAATTTATACAAGCTAGAGTTCAAAACAATTATTGTATGGGTGTAATTATGTTTCTATTAAATCATGTTTTATCCTGTAATCAGTATTTAACAGCTTTCATGTTATGGTTGTTCTTACAGTTTTACTTTCAGCTTTTTCTATCTATCCAAATGTATCATTGTATCATACATTACTTTCATACTATAGTGGTCATGGTAGAATTGTTAGATGTGTGATTTGTGTCACATGAATAATCTGGGGAGTTTGGTGTTGGGTTGATCTCTGAGTCTGGGGAGTTTAGTGTTGGGTTGGGCTCTGAGTCTGGGGAGTTTAGTGTTGGGTTGGGCTCTGAGTCTGGGGAGTTTAGTGTTGGGTTGGGCTCTGAGTCTGGGGAGTTTAGTGTTGGGTTGGGCTCTGTGTCGTGACTTTCACTACTGGACTAAATGTCATCATATGATTTGTGCTCAATAAAAATGATTTGCTATTTTACTCTACAGTTCAGGTCTGGTCTCTGGTATTTTAGAGGTTGATAATAACAAACAGTTTGAATCACTCTTTGGGGAGACTTGACAAAGATATTAACCATTGGCAGTGATGCAGCCAAACCTTTCGTGTAAATGAATCACCGGACACATTACACAGTGTGTGTGTGTGTGTGTGTGTGTGTGTGTGTGTGTGTGTGTGTGTGTGTGTGTGTGTGTGTGTGTGTGTATGTGTGTATTCAACTGTTCAAGTAAAGTTCTGCAGTGAAATATACTGTTCAATTGCACTTACATAAACTTATAATAACTTAGAATATTACCATTATAACTTTGTTATATTATATGTGTAGGTAAAACCGTGGTTGTTACATTAGTTTAATTAAATCAGTCTCATAAAATTTAATAATCATTAAATTTAGTATTTAATATTTTATAATTAAATTACTAAAATAATGGAAAGCTCTAGTTGTACCACTATGCTACAGTCTAAGTATGGTATCACAATACTATCATACTACAATATCACTACAAAGTCTATAACACTTCATGGAACAACCAGAGAAGTGAAGGCATTTGGAATTCTTGATTGGCGGAAAATGGCTTTCAGTGGAATATTGGAACAACAACAGACAAGACAATTGTTTAAGTCTAAATAAACAATTTATTAAAGGTAACGAACAGTAATGAATGGCTAATACTAATCACATAAACAACTGAGTATAACACTGAAACAAGGCACAAAGTGCAGTTGGGATTTCAGAGGAGGGGGCATGAGAGCCTGCCCGTCCGTGTGTGTGTGTGTGTGTGTGTGTGTGCGTGCGTGCGCAGGTATGCCAATATAAATTGGAGGATGGGCACAACTTTAAATGAGTAGGTTACAACAGACAAAGGATTCTTATCTCAAGGATAGAATCGGCCTTCAACTCAATACAATATATTTCAGCAGCACTGAACTCGCGATGTGGACGTGTTTGTTCAGATGGTGATTGAGGGAGTTAGGGAGGGAGAGAGAGAAAAGGTGCATGCACGTTCCTAACAAGTTAGCAAAAGTAAAACAAACGCAAGATATAGCACGGTTACAAACCATGCACTGTGAATTACAAAGTAAGCATTTAAATCATGAATGAAATAAAACAACAATACTTTCACACATATATTAACACACATATAAGACTAATCTCTGCCCAGATGTCAGCCTTACGTGAAGAACGCTCTTGCTAAGCATTCAACGGTGTTTTCGCGGAATCCTTGGAACAACGCGTCACGTAGGTTCAATGGATGTCCGTCTGTCCTTTCTTTGCAGCCCGTCGGCTGAACTCGCGGAGGCCTTGCTGGAGGTCCGCTGATTTAGAAGGATGTAAAGTTCTGTCGACTTGGAGAAACGAATAAGGGAAGCCGGTCGCCTTATCCTACTCAGAGCACTGCTGGGCTGCAGTAATATTCTACCGGTATAACTTGGTTGCAACTAGACGCGTCAAAGTATTTTCTTAACTTCGGCCAAAAGTTCAATACGACTGTCGTGCGTTGTCCTTTGTTCTGCAGAGAGGGTATCTCTTAATTGAAGGATCTTCACGTGTGTGAGACCACCGTACAGAGAGACAGATTTGGGGGGTAATCACTGTTTTAAGGGGCAAAATGCGTCACCCTTTTTATGACTTTGATGTGACCAATTGCGAGGTCACCGGTGTTGATAAGAATTGAAATGTGATAAGGGAATTGTGGGTAATGGAGTCTATGGTGTCTCATTCACTTACATATGCATTTACGTTTCATATTTAGTAATTTAGCAGACGCTTTTATCCAAAGCGACATACATGGTTAATATTACCATTATTATAAATTATTACAATATATATTATAAATGATGCATCTGACAGTAGAATCACCCACTTCACCACATAAACCTTCATATTGAAACCATTTAATTTAGCGTGACAATTCTCAGGTCTGGGGTCCAGTATTCAGACTCCAGCTGTTGCAGAAACAAAGGTGTTGATGGTAGTGATGTTACTGAGACTGGTGATGAAACTAATGGTGGTTCTGCAGGAGCTGGTTAGAGAAACTAACTCTTACACACTAACTATGAATCATGTTTATAATACATGACATGAAACATTACCTCATTGAAAAATACTGGATAGAAACACTTATGAAAAACCTATAAGCAGCTATGGTTGAGTATGTTAAGTAGGAGTTTTGTTATGTTGCTTTCATGCACCTGGAAGTACTGACCTTATTTTCAAAATGGTTTCTCAGACCCCCACAGCACAAACACATTCAGCCCAGCCACCATGACATCTGGAACACTTCTCTTGAACATTGTTTTTATACATACGAGTTATCAGTCATTTCTGTAATGCAAAATGACTCAGGAAGAAAACACAATAAATGACTGTTCCCTCTGTCTTATTTAGTTTACTGCTCATCTTACATGTGTCGATTGTTAACATGTTACATATCAAACACTGAAAGCACACAAAACGTTATGTAGACTTTCATTGTCATAGTGAATGCCACAGAGCTTTTGAAACATAGTTATGTACCATGCTGGTACAATAAGAGACGTCTAAGTTATGGAGTATTCCACAACCCAATACATGATCTTACAGGAGGTCTGTGTGGGCATGAACTGTACATTAATGATTAGGAATAAAGGACAGTCCTGAATGTAACCCCAAAAACTCACATGTTAACACTAAATACAGCATAACTGCTTAATACTACAATGTGGTGTAAAACTAGCAAGCTAACTACTCGAAAGGGGTAAACCTTGTAACCACCACAAACAGCTCAGTTAGCACTGAAAAAAGCTTACCAACATGCTTACTAGTGTAAATTGGCAATATAGTTGGCAATCCCAATTTTTACAATACACTGGATATAAATAAGCTTTACAGCTCTATGACAATCTATAACTACTACTGACCTTAACATAACATTAAAACATCGGCAACCAGACAATCCAGATATTCGCATTCAATTAAACATGACCTCATTACCTGAACCCAACCAAATCAAAAGATGTCCTGAACCTAATACCACACCCATTTTCTAGGTAAACCCCCTTTTTGACATTGTATTGTGTGTGTGTGTGTGTGTGTGTGTGTGTGTGTAACCCCATTTCTACTGAAATGAATTATCTTACATTACTTCTTACTCATTCAATAATTCCTTCACCAACTGAAAGATTAAGACAATTCAATTAACTTAAACACATACTGGAACAACTGGACAAATGTTTAAACCAAAGGCCTCATGATGATTTAGCAATATAAAATGCAGATACTGTATATGGAGAGCACTTCCCAACCCTATTTGACCACCATTATTTAAATTCTGACCAGCAGCAAATATCCGACAGATTGACGAACCTTGATTACTATAAAGGATAATAAACATTTTCCAATAAGAAAGAGCCTGAGGGAAAGCTTCACGGGCTGTGGTTTAGATGATGTCCTTATGACCTCATTCAAATCAGACATTCTTAAACTTCTGAATCTCATATTAAATGTAAGATCCATGGTCACCCTCATGTTTAAGAATGGTGAAACATTTGCCCCTAAACATTACAGGGGTATCTGTGTCAGTATGCTACTGTATGTGTCACGCCATGCAACTGCTCTGCCAACTGCACTTTGCTAAGGTACCGACACACAAGTGCAAGGAGACCAGATCCCATTCAGGAACATTACAGGCGTGAGCTGCTGTCCCCGTTGGCGGTCGTGCAGATCCGGCTCCTCGTTCGACTTTCGCGTTACATCCCTACACATATCAAACATAACATTGACAAAATAAAATAAAATAAAATCCCAATATATAAGTTCTACTGAACCCACTAATGCTCACATTTTTGGTTATTTATTAACCATGTTTTAAGATTTATTTTAAAGCTGTTAGATGAGGTTGATTCTCTAATGTTCTGTGGGAGATGGTTCCATTCCTGGGCTGACCTAACTCAGAAAACCTTTTGTCCAAATACATTTTTTTAAAGGAATATCACAGTCTCCTCTTGCTGCCCCTCGAGTAGCACTGGTTGCTGTTGTTCTAAACGTAACTCCTAACCCTCACCTTGCCTTTCTTCCATTGTCTGACCCTAATCCTAATCCTAGGCCTGTTCTTTTAATTCCTAATTCATTCAAGTCTTCCTCAATAACACAGTATCCACAATAAGGGACATCTTAATTAATACATTCCACCACCATAAACAAACACCTTCTTTTAATATCTTTACTTTATTTATTTTTAAGTAACTTCACAAGATGACATAAAACATTTAGAACTAGAAATAGAGAATTCTACAGGGGAGTCGTACCAGGAGTGGCCACCAGATGGCGTCTGGACCTATGCCCATGATGTTCCATTGAGGGATCCCATCATGACCTAACCTGAACCTTTTATCCTGACCTGACCATAACCCTTTTTTCCTGACCCTAACCCTTACCTTTTCTCCTGACCCTGACCCTAACCCTTTTCTCCTGACCCTGACCCTAACCTTTTATCCTGACCTTAACCCTTACCTTTTCTCCTGACCCTAACCCTAACCTTTTCTCACAAGCTGACAGTTATCCTGGGGTTTCAATCACATAAAAAACATTTTAAAGAATAGAGATGGGGATAGAACAACGGGAAAAGTTATTTAATCTGTAGGCCTCAACAACAGCCTCAGACCCACTACAGAAGACTCTGAGGAAAGGGTCTCAAAGACATGAGAGCAGCAGAAGAGACTTCTGGAGCCCAATAACCCACTTCACTTGACGCCATTTAAATCTTCACTGAATGAGTGACACATGTGAGGGACAAAAAATGGGACACCAGGACACACACCAGGGGACACACCAGGGAACACATGGGACACACACCAGGGGACACACACCAGGGGACACACACCAGGGGACACACACCAGGGGACACACACCAGAGGACACAAGGGACACACACAAGGGGACACACACCAGGGGACACACACCAGGGGACACACACCAGGGGATACACACCAGGGGATACACACCAGAGGACACAAGGGACACACACAAGGGGACACACACCAGGACACACACCAGGGGACACACACCAGGGGACACACACCAGGGGACACACACCAGGGGATACACACCAGGACACACACCAGGGGACACACACCAGGACACACACCAGGGGATACACACCAGGACACACACCAGGGGACACACACCAGGGGATACACACCAGGGGACACACACCAGGGGACACACACCAGGGGACACAAGGGACACACGCCAGGGGACACACACCAGGACACACACGCCAGGGGACACACACCAGGACACACACACCAGGAGACACACGCCAGAGGATACACACCAGGGGACACACACCAGAGGACACACACCAGGGGATACACACCAGAGGACACACACCAGGGGACACACACCAGGGGATACACACCACGGGACACACACCAGGGGACACACACCAGGGGACACACACCATGGGACACACAGGAGAGCTGCAATGAAAGATGTTTGTGTGAAGAACACAAAAGGAATGGACATTTTTGTATAGTTTTAATGTAATGACATGTAATGTTAAAACACTAAAACCGCATTAGCTGGTGTTGATTATGATTGGCAAACGATGTCCTGGTCTTTGCTGCCCCCTGGTGTC
Organism: Sprattus sprattus; assembly: GCF_963457725.1. NCBI lineage: Eukaryota > Metazoa > Chordata > Actinopteri > Clupeiformes > Clupeidae > Sprattus > Sprattus sprattus. Next base: position 32,553,938 of record NC_137911.1, on the reverse strand, counting down.
AGGATTGAAAGGTACAGGGCTGACAGACGATCCCTTAGAGCAGGGCTTCTCCTCAGGTGCCATGACAACGGAGTCTCTCTGGACTGGACGTCAGCCAAGCTAATCCAGAGAAGGGGCCTACACAAACCAAACACAGAGTTTAATACTAACCCTAACCCTAGAGAAGAGGCCTACACAAACCAAACTCAGAGTTTACTACTAACCCTAACCCTGGAGTATGTGCTGAGTGACAGTGAGTGTGTGCTGAGTGACAGTGAGTGTGTGCTGAGTGACAGTGAGTGTGACTGTGAGTGTGTGCTGAGTAGATAATAAGGGGACCTACCTAACCCCTGGGTTGGCCACATTTAAAGGGACCTGCATAACCCCTGGGTTGGTCTCTGGTATGGAGCTCACCTGAGTGGGGACTGAGAGGAAGCACAGGATTGGCTGATGAGGTGCTGGACTGAGAGGGCGGAGTCAGACTGAAGCCTCAGCAGCTGGTTGAGGAGCTCTAGTGCCCCCTCTAGTGGCAGCACAGAGCAGCACATGTTCAGCAGGGAGTACAGCACTGCAGGCAGCCATTCAGCACCGATACGCACACCACCTGAGGGAGATCAGAGAGAGACCAGGTGAGAGAGAGAGCAGCGACCAGGTGAGAGAGAGAAAATGAGAGAGGGGTCAAAGACCAGGTGAGAGAGAGAGAATGAGAGAGGGATCAAATACCAGGTGAGAGATAGATGAGCTGAAAGAGATAGAGAGATACCTGAGAGATATTCAATCTTGAAATGACTGCCAAACGATGAGATCCACGTGTGTTACATCATCAGATTAAAAACATTAAGAGAGCCCCTGTTCCAGACCATTACTTCATATCTTAAAAATGACTCATCCAGCCTCCCCTGCCTCACACACACACACACACACACACACACACACACACACACACACACACAGGTGAGAAATACTTACGGCTCATAGATAGGGGGCAGGAGGCTGCGATCAGCTCCACATTTTTGAGAGCAGCCATCATAGAATGTTCTGGAGGACACGCCCACCCAGCGTCACTTGACACAAACTCATAGGCTGGTCTGAGGATGGAGGTGTGGCCAAGCAGCTGAGCCAATCTGAGACGAGAGTCAAACATGGCAGACGAACCAATCAGAGAGTTGAGCCAGACAAACAGTCCATCATCAGCATTAACACTTGGGAGAGAGAGAGCACTGACCCCTCACCTCTGACCCCTCACCTCTGACCCCTCACCTCTGACCCCTAACATCTGACCCCTAACATCTGACCCCTAACCCTGCTCACATTGAGTCCCTACTGGTTTGCTGGTAAGAAATGTTGGACTGTTGGACCGGATTTCTCTGAAGTACTAGGATTAGGATAAGGGTTAGGGGTTAGGGGTTAGAGTTAGTGTGGTTAGGTGACCCACCTCTTGCCAGGGACTGTGGAGATTAAGCAGTAAGGGTTAGTGTTAGAGTTAGGTGACTCACCTCTTGACAGGGACTGTGTAAGGGTTAGGGTTAGGTGACGCACCTCTTGACAGTGACTGTGTTAGATGAAGAGCTAGTGTTAGGGATAGTGTTAGAGATAGTGTAAGGGTAGGGGTTAGGGTTAGGTGACCCGTCTCTTGACAGGGACTGTGTAAGGGTTAGGGTTAGGTGACCCACCTCTTGACAGGGACTGTGGAGATGAAGCTGTACACTACACAGCAATGCGACAGGTGAGCTCTGATGTCAGCACACACCTGGAGCAGGTGGGACGGCAGGCAGCACAGAAACAGCACGTCAGCCCAGGATGCCAAACGCTGGTTGTCATAGAAACATTCTATGCCCATCAGAGACAGATGTTCTGGAGGAGAAACACAGGAACCTCTCTACATTAGATTTGCAAGTAGCATCTGACCAGTTAACATCTGCTATAAGCAGCATATAAGGTTGTATGTGCACTATAAGCAGCATATAAGGTTGTATGTGCACTATAAGCAGCATATAAGGTTGTATGTGGGGTGCACTATAAACAGAGTATGTCAGGTTGTATGTGCACTATAAGCAGCATATAAGGTTGTATGTGCACTATAAGCAGCATATAAGGTTGTATGTGCACTATAAGCAGCATATAAGGTTGTATGTGCACTATAAGCAGCATGTAAGGTTGTATGTGCACTATAAGCAGCATATAAGGTTGTATGTGAGGTGCACTATAAACAGAGTATGTCAGGTTGTATGTGCTCTATAAACTTTTCCCAAAGGGTTAGGCTTGCTTTCGTCTTTAAGGGATTAGGTCGGTCTGGGTTGATCACTAAATAATGTTAAATAATACTAAATAAACCAAAATAATAATAAATAGTTTCATTTAATCTAATTTGCACCTCGTTACAAGGAACTGAAAATGTAGTTTCGTAGGTGACCACGATAGAAACATACCTAAATTGTAATTTATTTGATAAATCTCAGTTTGTTTTAGAATACGCAAATCACGAATTAATTTGCTTGTTCTGATGCTCTGTTACTGACTGCAATAATGCATATCTTACCGAGCGTTTCGGGTCTTCTGGATGAAACTTTGATGTTGGGAGGTTTTATGCCGCTGCTTTCTACAATGACTCGAGCCAGCTGCTTCCCCAAGTGCCCTCCGCCAATAATCCCCACGTTCAGTTTGTGCAGTGCTGCCGCGTCTGAGTTGAAGTCTTTCAACATCAAAATATTTGTCCTGGTGTAGATGCAAACACAACATTGGGTTGAGCAATATTAAGCTCTAAAGTAAGGTTTTTACACGCTTTTAAAAGCTATGTGGCTTACCTGAAGCAATGGGCCAGTTTACAGTAAAATAAGGCATGTGCACAGCTACACTCCGTGAAATCCGCAGACCGTGAGCGCAGGTATATGATTTTTTTCTCCTCTTCCGTCAGTCCAGCCTCGAATTGCAGGCAGTGTAGATTCGCCGTGAGGTCAAACATATCAAACCGGCGATGTCGCACACATCAGAGGCGCATTTACGTTTGGCCGTACAAATGAGAAAAGTTTGCTTGGTCTCCTTGACAACGGTGCTATTAGCTTTACAGAAGAGGTCCATTTCACAAACAAGCTACAATGTGAACACCTTCAACATGACAAAATAACACGCTTAACACGCACGGCATGTGTATACTCTCTACATTGTATCATCACGTTTTAAGATGTAATTTGGATGGTTGCGGCATGGCTATTTGGCGTTTCCTTCAGGCCAACTTTAACCCCATAGACGCGTGGATCTTAGAGCATCAGACATAGTACTTTATTCCAAACAATATATTTTAAACCATCCGTCTTCAGTTTCCCGACGCATCTCCAAAGAATAGGTTTATCACTAGGCTATACGGATTTGATAGTAAGTCAATGTCACCCTTTGCTGAAAATGTTTCTTTGGTGTGTGTTCTTTTTGAATGTCAAAGAAGGAATCAAAGATGTATTGTGTAAAACACTGCGAGATACCTAAACCTGTTCAAGTTGTTTTTAAGTATATTCCTTCATTTTAGCAAGTGGTAACTATGACGAGCTTAGATTTGAACATTAGTTCAGGGGAGAGGTACAGGAAATGACATCAGGCCAGACTTGAACCTGTGTCTCCGCGGGCAATGAAGCCCGTAAAGGGGGGGGGGGGGGGCTTATCTCTTAACATATTTGAAACAAAATATAGAAAGCAGACTGACTGCCAGTGTCTCACTATTTGATTTGTGGGCTACAAAGTTGGCCTGGAATAAAACTACCTTCCTTTTGGCTCTGACAAATGTTTTAAAATGAATATGAGCTTGTTTTGTTTGCATTATTCGAGATCTGGAAACACTGCATATTTGTAGTTATTTTGACCAGTTGTCATTTTTTTTGCAAATAAATGCTCTAAATGACAATATTTTTATTTGAAAAATAGATGCACATACCAATAAATACTAAAACCAGAGGAACAGATCATTTTGAAGTGGTCGCTTATTTTTTCCCGGAGCTGTATACTGTATGTCTATGGTTAGCCCTATTTTCATGGTATCTTAAGAATGTTAATTCACTTTTAATACTTGCACAGCTCTGAAACAGTTGCAGTTTGACCGTATTACACTTGCATATCAATTCGGCAAATATGTCCTTAAGTTTAAATGTACTGTCGCTTTGTGACAAAGTTGCATTTACGGAAGTTAAGATCGAAATAGCAGGCCTAATGGCAGGTTGTACACTAACTTCATAAAGGAATCCACCAGAAATGGAAAGAAGATACAACAATGCAAGACGGTTATACTCTGTGTGTGTCTGTGAGTCAGTCTGTGTTTGCGTCAGTCTGTGCAGCTGTCTATGTCTGTGCATCTGTGTCTGTGTGTGCGTGTGTCTGTGTGCGTGCATGCGTGTCTGTGCGTGCGTGTGTGTGTGTCTGTGTTTGCCTCCGTGTGCGTGCGTGCGTGCGTAGGTGTGTTGTCTAGAGGTGTTACAGGTTCATGCTGAACAAGGAGCAGCAAATGCAAACAAGTCTGACCTGCACGCACACACACACACACACACACACACACACAAACACGTGCGCGTGCGCACACACACACACACACACACACACGCGAGCAGTTTTTCAGACATGAAATGCTTTATTCCCTTTATGAGTTTACATGCTTTAATAGAAATGTCACAAATGAACTGTACATCTATATACAACACGTCATTCTCTACAGTCATTTCCAACCCATCTGTACCTGTGTGTGTGTGTGTGTGTGTATGTGTGTGTATGTGTGTCTGTGTATGTGTGTGTGCGTCTGCGTGTCTGTTTGTGTGCGTGCGTGTGTCTGTGTGTCTGTGTGTGTGCGTCTGTGCGTGTGTGTGTGTGTGTGTGTGTGTGTGTGTGTGTGTGTGTGTGTGTGTGTGTGTTCCAGAATGGTGTCCACTTAGATTTATGTATGAACAGTATGTATACATGTTCCTCTTGCTCATATCACAGACTGTGATTAACTGTTAGCCATCACATCACACACACACACACACACACACACACACTCACTCACACAAGTCGAGATGTGAAGATAGGCATGGTCCCAGCCACACACACACACACACACACATACACACACACTAGTAAGCAGAGCAGCTACTCAGACCTGTGATGGTTAGTGTTATAGGGTGATATAGTCATAATCTCTCTCTCTCTCACACACAAACACACAGACGCGCACACACTATCACACACACGCACATAGACAAAAACGCGCACACACCATCACACACACACACACACACGCACAACCAATAGAAGAAAATAATAACAGCAAACAAACTCCTCCATTTACCCCACAAGCATCGACCATGCACACACACATACACACACACATACACACGAACACACACACCAGCACGCACTCACACACACACAGTCGTCACAAGCCAGGAAGCAGCAGCTGGGTCACTTTCAACCTCATAGAGCCTTTTATATGGGCATTTATGTGTGGCATACGTATGTATGATCCCCACACACACACACACACACACACACACACACACACACATTTGTGCATTCACAATCTCTATCAGTCCAAGGTTGAGGTAAGGGCCAGACATATCAGAGAATCCCATTGGCTGCGGTGCTGGTCACTCCTCCCCCAGACGCGTCCGGTTGGATCTGATTGGCTGCGGTGCCTGTCACTCCTCCCCCAGACGCCACTTCTGCGT